>NC_060126.1:280974501-281277531 GCF_021461395.2 Schistocerca americana | reverse complement strand
ACCCTAACTTGAAACTTGGACTCACCGTGAAGAAAATGACTTTTGTAGTTAACGATTTTTTTTCTCAGTTTCACATAACCTATTTTTCCGATGGGTTGGAAAAGCTGGAGGCTCACTGGTCCATGTGTATATGCCTCAAAGAAAAGTATGTTGAGAAGGAAACATTGCGTTTTTTTCAGACGTATCAGCCCACCCTCTTAGAAGATAGTCCAGTTCAGCCTTCAGAACTTAATAGTAACTACAAACAAAACAACGAGGCCATGAAAAAGTTAGATGGAAATATGTCTTCCTATTTATTACAACTGCCAATTACACTTTTCTAGGGACACCCTGGCTCACTAGGCTTGGGGTCTCATCTACCGCTACTATTGTGATTAGTCCGATATCAACGAAGGATCGACGGCTGTCGACAGTTATAGCGATAATTACTTAAAGACTCGTCACAGGCGTGCGAGACATTTTCTGTAAAGTCTCCTAGTGGAGGACGGGATGAAGGGTCAGAGGCCTACACACATCCCAGCAGTCACTTACTGGCCCACGACGTCCGCAGTTACTGCATTTGCTGTCACTGATTTCTCCCGACTGCCCCTCGTCGACTGTTGCTCTGATTCGTTTCCAGTGCCCTTCATTCGTTTCACATGAATGACCACAAAAATTATCACTACGGAAATCAGCGTTTTTTTAAATGAAAAAGTTTTGTATAAAGAAAAGAAGTTTGAATAATTACTTGGTTACGTCATACATTCGTACAGTAATGCAGCCAAATTGCTACATTGAACAGGAAAGTCTAATCAATAGCCAGTCCTGGCGATGAGATAGGTAATGTGAAGTACTTGAAACTTGTGTTAATTTCTTTCTCAAAAGTTGATACGATTTAAATGTGACATATTACGTAACAAATAGATAAACCAGCCCACTGTAATTTTTATTTCTTCCGTTGTAAAACAGTGGTTGTGAGAAATTTGAGTGAACCAGTTTGTTAAATAATAAATTTGTGAATACGCCTAACAACTGTAATTGAGTGAACATAACGGTTCTTAACAATTGCATTGTTTGCGTGTTTTCTACAAATTGCTGATTCTGAGAACCGATTAACAACAACTAGACTTTCATCCGTCCCGCTGTGAAAGGCTGGTAAGAACCGCTGGCATTAAATACCGGTTGCAAGTATGAAAGGACAGATACTGTAATTAGCAATATCGGTAAACATGGAAGTCATACAGGAGAAGCGACGTCCTAAAATTGCAACATATGTAATTACTCAGGATAATCTGTTTTGAAGTAAAGCGATGTGGTGCACATTACCAAGACGTTATTTCTGGGGTTACCATAAACGAAGTATACCCTGACTTACATAGATTTCCAAGGCTAAGTGTAGCCATCTACAGAAATCACTGGTTTATGAGGTATGCTGCTGGACATCCCGAATCTATCGACAATCGAATATTGCCATTTGCCTACATAATTTCTAATGTTCTGATCATACCGACAGCAACTTTGACTATCAAACTAGTACTGCGCTCATCTCTTTGAAAAGAGCATCATTAGGATTATTCGCAACTAAGAACAATGGTTTAGACAGTCTTATACGAATTAATACTAGATTTACTTTAACTTACATATATGGAACCATCAAGGTCAAGGCCGACCAGGCCGTGCCAAATATCGAAAGGGCCAGGGCTCGGTGAGTCTCACCTTAGTTCGGTCCTGGTACAGCTGGACCCTTCTTTGAGTACTGCAGTGTGGCATTTCTCTGTCTGCACAATTATCTCCATTTCCGCAGAATCGTAGTGTTGGCGCTGTTTACCCTTCGCTATTTCTTCGTAATATGACAAAAATTGGAAATTTGTGGTAAGATCTCAACATTGCTGATGTAAATCGTAGCTTCAATTCCCAGAATGACGGGTCGCTGTGCTTACCAGTGAAGTGGTTACATAATTCAGAAGTTCAATAAACTTAGTTATAACTTTAATACTTCGTGTTGTCTACATCATTTAATTGAACTTTATTTTGTTTCTGTGAATAATTATTTCCTTGATAGAACGCCGAAGCTAAAGGTGATTGAGTGACATTATTAACAGGGAACAGTAATTGAACATCGTATTACGACGCTTTCTGTACGTTGTTTAGAGAATACATTGTCTCTGGATTTACGACGTAGGAGTTGTTGAATTAGCACAGTAGGGACGCATTAACGACGCTATAATGCTTCACAAATCAACATCCTCGCAAGACTTTAATGTGGCATCGGCTAGAATGGTGGAACTTATAACTCGAGATCGTATTATCTACGTTTGAACACTCATTTGCAAACCGGGCATAAAAACTACTGTTATCAAGTTTCGCGCAAGCTTATAAGCCCGTCGCGAACACGCGAAAGATATTTGGTTTGTTGTTTCAGATAAAGGGAGTTCTTGCGGTACCGAGTGGTGTATCAGTATCAGTAAAGAAGAAAAACAACCTTCGAACACCATTGCTTCCATGATAAGCGACGGCCTCTTATACACTTCGGCGTGCCGCTCCATCGATACACGGATATCTGTTAAAGGGATATAGTATCTGAAACTAACTAAATAAAGCGAGTAGTTTGTTTTAACAGTTACAGATCCTAGTTATCGCGATCGACGGACGCCGACCTGTGTCAACCAGACGTGAACATCCATTTCCATCGAGCCGACACACACACACACACACACACACACACACACACACACACTCCACACAGCCAATCAATGTACGAAAAAGTATTTAGACGAGACTTCAATCTCAGTTTCACGCCTCCTCAAAATGATACATGTCGAACATGCGACTGACTAAATACATTAATTACAGCAGAGGAGACACTTAGGCCTGGTGGGTAGACACCGAGAAGCTACAAATATTAAGAAAGGAGCAGGTATTACACCACAGGAAGGCTGTAACTGTAAAAGATTATCTGAAAAGGGATATGGAGAATTCCAAGACAGTTCCTCCATTTGGTTTGCAGAAAGCATTACTGCTGCCAAAATTGACAACAGGTGTTGCATACTATAAACGTCACCTCTCCTGCTGTAATCTTGGAATTCATGACTTTAAAAGTGTAAAGGCAGCAGTGCATTGCAGGAATGGAAGTATTTCATCAAGAGGAGTTCAATAGGTGGGTTCTTGTATACTCAGGTATATCGAATCTTATGATATTTGTCCAAGGTTGTTAGAATGGTCGGATTCGTGTGGGAGGCAGGGCAGGAATTCTAAAATTACGACAACTTGGATATATTTGGTTCAGAGTGATTAAAAAACATTGACGAAATTACTCACAAATTTTCTGAGCCTGGTCACTCGCACTTCCGAATATCACCGATTTTGGGGATATACGAGAGGAAATATTTGCCCCACGACAGCTTTATTGCATTATTGAGAATTCCAGAGAAAAACAAAGGTAAATTTGAAATTGTAAAAAGTGGATTTTAGTGTCTTCAGAAGTACTATGTTACTGGAAAAAACGATGACTAACAGGCAAGGAAGAATATTCTTCAGTCAGTTTCAATAGACGACTAAACGCTCACCACTGTTTTCTCAGTCATATTGCACGACCTACATCGTATCCATCAGGGGGCACTCTATGCCCTGAGAAACTGAAAGTTACTCAATGCCTCGTAATGTATATGGAGGACCCATCCGGGGAAGATCGGCAACCGAGTGCAAGTCCTACTTCAGTGGACGACACATTGGGCGACCCATGTGCCGGAGATGAGGGTGAATCGAACCTGGGCCCGCTGCACGGGAAGCAAGCACGTTACCAGTCAGTTAAGCAATCCGACATTTTGTATCTGAAACGCATTAATGTGATGTTGAAACAAAATAACCTGACGTACGTGGACATTCCACGTTGTTTCTCTGCAGCCTTAAGTTTCATACTATAATTTAATAGTGAGCTGCAAGGCTCAAAATGCTTGTGGAAGTATTTCACACCGATTATGCACCATACCTCATGTATAACCATAAATATTTTAGAATAAATAAGTTGCTGAAACCTTATAACTTCAGTCCTTTATTTCTCAAAAGTAACTAATGGCCATAAGTTCATTGTGGCAAAAGGCCACACATTTATGCAGTACCCCTAGAGTACCATGTTAATTTACGAAAACTTTTATGAAGAAAAACCTATTTGTTATTTTTAAGTGGTTGTAGGCAGAAAAAAGTCTGTTTATTGATCTCCAGTTTACTTCTTACTGTGTTCTCAATGCGGCTCCACCATTTCTCTAAGGGCAGATTGAGGTATCATCACACTGAAATCAGCAATAATTATTCAATATACTACTTTAGGTATTCCATTAATCGTCATCTGCGTGCATTCTTAGACTGCATGTTTTTCTTCTCTCTTTCTCTCCTCTACGGCTTACAGACAAATTATATTCACACCTTTCGTAATATGTTCAACCTAGTATGTGCCAGTCTTTCATTTATCAACATACTGTACATTGCCAAAAACTTCTGCAACTCCAGCTCCGGTCCGTTCATTTCTGCTTACTACACTGCATATCGTAATATGACCATTAATTTATTTAGAGTCCTCTAGATTCTTCATTGGAAGTATGTTTATATTTTCCTTGTTTTGTACTTCTGAAATCGCGTTCGCAAGGCCGGAATTGCTTAAACATGTGCGTGCAGCCTCGACAGAGATGTTGTCCTGCTATCCTGCACAGAGATCAGTCAGAAATAATCCTTGTTCTGTGATGATGCGCACCAGATTTATCTGTTGATTGGGAGGAAAGGAGAGGAGACAATTAGTTGAGCCTTGAGTTAGATGTGTGAACAGAGCGCGGTTGGTGTTTGTGCTGTTATTGCTTGACATCTTGCCCTGGCATTACTGATGTCTTGTTTCTTATTCGATTTACTGGAGTCACTAAGTGGCTGGCTTGCCTGCCTGTGAGTGGCTGCAGCAGCGCTTATCGATAAGAGCACTGTCGTACTATCTTTGGAGCGACCGCAAGTATTTCCGGGTCATCGTGCGTCGGGAGTTCAGTGGGGACGGAGCAACAGTGAGGTCCGGACAGCCATGACTCGCCCGACCATTACCGGCGCACATGTCTTCAGTGAGGACGACCTTGGTTGGTCGTTTAGTTGGTCGTCTCATCAGACGACGTGTATTTGGTCGCCGACCGCTCCCGGGTTCTCAGTGTGTGTCGACTTGTGATTCCTGCTAGTTGTTCCACAGTGACTGGTTTTAGTATTGTTCGAGCTCTTTGTGGAAGTGTTTCGTAGAACCGTGTATAGCTTGTGGTTTTGACTGGGCAGTTATTTTAGTGCTGTCTGCATGCTGCATTGAGCCAGTCAGTTGGGACGGAGCAGCGAGGAAGTCTACGTGACGCGGGGCCAGGCCGAGACCGCTGGCAGCATGCACGCACTTTTAGTTCATGAGGCGCTAGCTGTGAAAGCAACAAAGTTCGTTGCCCACCGAACTTGGACGCTGAAGTTGAGTCATCAGTTACCTGTTATGAAACCTCAACTATTGTGACATCTCTTCGTTCATTTGCGAGTTGTTTCTCCCTCGGCCACTTGAGCTAGCAGCAACATATGATGTGTTAGAGTCGCCGAAATCTTGCAGCTGTCTTCCTATATTGTGATAAATCATTAAATAGACTATTACTTACCAGTGAAGTGCACCAGCGGTATTTTCTGTCCTGTGGCCGTTAACGCCCCAGTTCCCTCCCTGGTCGTTAGCGTACTTTTCTGGTAGTGTGCCTTCCCTCGTCGTGTTGACGCTGTCCGACACGTCATACAGTTCGAAAGCCTTCTATGTTGTTTCGTTCATATTTGCTTGGACTGGTTATTGTACCCATGGCTGTTTTTAAACGCCAAATTCTGAAGACATAGTGCTCTTCGTATCCACGTTCTCGGCCGATATTTTCAATCATTGTGCCGTTGCTTGGACGGAAGGGAATTGGTTAAATTGTTGGGCGGTCCTTGTGCTGTCCCTAGTTTGGGTTGCTATCCTATTACTTAACTTGGCGGCCTGTTTCACCTCACCTTACGTTTGAGCCACATTCTCAGGCCGACCCTTGGAACACTTCTCAGGACCACTTTTTCTTTCAGATTGTGATTTTCATTTTAGTTTGTTGTATTGTGTGAGGCCCTTCGCCAAGTATTCATTCAGTTCTTTTTAAATTTTACATAAAGGCCTTCAGCTGTATTAAATTAAAATTTTGAAGACTGACTTTATTTTGAAAATGAAAGACAATTTTTTCTCTTAAAATTGGTGCTATCTGAAATTGTTTGTAATCCAGGCCCTAAGCTGTTAGTTGTCCGATGTGTTAAGTGTGGCCTTCAACCAAGAATTTACATGAACCCCTTTTAATAAGGCCTGCAGCCGTGTGTATTTTTTAAAGAAATTTTTTTATAGGAAGGAAGGGGTTAACTATAAATAATTTGTCTGACTCGTTCTTCAGGCCTTCAGTTGTTTAAAATTTGTTTGTGGCCTTCAGCCATGCAATAAGTTAATATTTCTTTAATTAGGCTTTTGGCTGTAATTTTGTAAGCTTAAAAAGAAATTTTTTGGTTGCAAAGATTGTTTAATAGTTTGTTTTAATTATAGTTGTCCATCAGACGTATAGGGTAGACCTTAAGTAGCAAATTGTTTTCAATTGCATGTTTTTTTTTTTACCTTCCATTTTTAATTTATTTGATTTCTAAGCACAGCCTTCAGCTGTTCTTGTTTTTGGTGTGGTTTTGGGCCTCCAGCCCAGAAAGCATCTCAAGTTCTTTAACTAATCCTTCACCCATATTGTTTGATTGTGGGCTTTTAAACTAATGTGGTTTTTAGAAAAATAAAGATATGTGTTGGATTGTGCGCCTCACAGTAACTATTTACGGCCCCATCCACAATCATACGCTTATCCGGTACACTCTCTGAGTACCTACCTACCTGGTTTCAATGTTTTGGTTTAGTAGCAGCAAGGGACAAGTAATGGAGATTTTTGAAATTATGAATCCGTAGAAGGTATTTTCCAGAGAGAAAAAGAACTGCTTTTTACGTAGATGTGTGTATTTTAGTTAAGACTGGATTACAGGCAGTGAATAATTTTCTTTCCTTTGCGGCACCGGTTTCATAATGCAGTGGTCTTGGTTCGTCAGACATCCAGCTCAGGAATCTTTTAGCTTTTGAAATTTTGCTAGGATTTTGCAATCGTTGAGACAGGAAAGGATTTAAGAATTAGATTTCGGAATTTTGTTAAGGGTACATGTGAAGTTCAGTTCTTATACTTCTTGGATTATTGTAATGTGATTTCACAGAAAGCTTAACTATTTTTGAAATTTCGTTGAATTATATTAACTGAAAGGAAATAAAATTACATTTGATTTAAACCACTGTCATTGTCTGCGTCCCAAGAGTCAATTTTCAGTTTATTTAAAAACCGTTATCAAAAATTATGAATGAAAACTTTTACTAATGTTGTTAGAGTACACGTTCCACCTCTGCATATCAGTGTAGTCAGATATTATATCTCTGTTATCGAGACATGCTGTAGCTACGAGATCAGTTTGCAGCCAGTCAACAAACACTGTGTACAGATTCTTCTCTCAATTGAGTCTCACAGGAATAAATTTTACTTTCAAAGTAATCAGTTATCTTTTATCGAATTCATAGATTTCGCATTACAACATGATTCAAGCAATGCAGGATTTTCTTAAGATTCTCGCAGTTATGCTTATCAATCCATTCTCACAGTTGAACTTTCTTACCAAGAGTTAGCATTAAGCTGCCTAGAGATTAGGGTACATGGGGAATGAAATTAAAAAGAAAAAGCAAATGTCCCCCTTTTTCTCCGCCTTTTTATGCACTGCCCCCTTCTGTATTTTTTGTAAAGGCAATTGAATGAAGAGCGGTGGACTGTGCTACTGCCAGCCCCGCCCCCCCCCCCCCCCCCAATCCATATGGGGCAGGAGAATGAAATTACACAATAAAGAAAGAAAAAAAGATTCAGGTTTGTTATCAGATCGTCTTCCCATTTCACTCACATAAACAATCCGAAACAGATAACTTTCACTTGGCGATATTCTCTCTAGCCACAGACATCGGAGAATTTTCTGAGATTTTCTTCTAATTGTCAGGTTAAGTGTACTGCGCTCAATCGGTTTTGCTTGTAGTTTTGTTTTGATCCTGTGCTGTTCACTAATTAAATGTGTTTCCTTACTGCTATCTGGGATAATTTCTAATAATATATTTTTGTTATTTGAATAGTTTTTGCTATTATAATTACCAAGCCACTTGACACAGTGAATAGCAAGGCTAATAACAATCATTCTCAGTGAATATATGAAACTCATATGGCAACATTACCTTAACTTCTGACGAGTCACCTATTAATGCTACAGAGACCAATTGAGACGTAACAGTACTTGTAGGTGCTACTGTCCCAGTCAGTCAGGCTACGAGGAATATGGACATAACACTGTTTTGAGATGGCAACATCTTTTTTGTTGATGATGAGTGGCGAGACACGAGAGTAAAAGTCTCATTCTACTGACGCGATTGGTATTACCAGACAGCCACCGAAAAAGAAAACACATCAATGAACACAAACACGGACAAACAATCCCTTCGTGACATAACTGTTAGCACGAATTCTTCACATAAAAACTGCCTTGCACTTACGCCTCAGTACGTATGACTAGAAAACAACTAAGTAATTGAAAGAAAGTTACAAGAAAGTAATAAAACATTTGCTAATCACTTGTCAAGTTATCACAAAGCGAGGTTGGAGGGAAAAAAAATAACGGAGACAAAATTACGAAAAAGTAACAGAACAGTAGCAAATAGGTTATGAAGTCATCTTGTAACAAAACTAGATGGACACAACAAAATACTTCAAACAAAACAAAAAGGAAGTAAAGATTCAATCATTTAGAATGTAATGACTGGCGTGAAAAGAGAATTAATCAAAACATCTTCAAGAATAGAAGAAACAGTAAAAACACACACACAATTACAACATCAGTTTTCTCTGAAAGTGGCTGAGGTTAGCAGAAAATTTAAAGAGTTTACAGATGTACATCGAAAAGCGAAAGCTTCAGTTGTTAAAAAAAATAACGAAGTAGTTCCTATTGTCACGTTTCCAAATTGCAGCGCAAATCACAAAAGCATTCGGAACAGACACAGAATTGGGAAACAGAGACAAATAAAATTGACACATTTGCAAAACAGGAATTTGAAAGCACAGATCGACGAACTTTTAATCAAAGTTGAACAAATCGAGGTACATAAAAAAGATCATTAAGCATATACACGACGAATACAGTTCAAATATATCAAAGAATTTGTATCTTTAGAGCATATTAAGGAAGGAAAGGTGACAGTAAACTAAAAGCATAAGCGAAAAGTAGACTAGGTTACAGTCTCATCTAGTTGACATTGAAAAGTATTCTACTCAAGAACAAGATAGGTGTGATTGTTGTGAGAGCTATCACGGACTAGAGAAAGATTTCGTGCAAGAAAATTTTGGCCGACTTAAGACGTGGCTTTGAAACGAACGCGAACATTTATAAACGTATTTCAACCGTAAGAACTTTCATGACTTAACAAGACACAACGGGTTTGACTACAAACATTTTTATCAATTAGAAAGTTCAAAGATCTTCGGAAAGGCATCAATGATTTACGTCTCTTAGATTTTCTGTAGCTTTTCTTTGCCACCAGCTTGGCCAGTGACACACAAGTTAGAATTTATTTGTAGTTTTCGCGAAGGTGAACCAACGACGTGGGTGCCATGCAAAACCAGATAATGCTTTCCTTTAGCGTAATTTCAAAATGTGTTTCTTGCGGTATGCTGGTCAGAGACTACACATCATGGAGCTAAAGAATAAACTCATCAGTTTGCCAGATTTTGAAGATTCACAATCTGCAACCTTAAAACAATTCTTCGCGTACGTGGTACAACAGTACAAACGTTTAATAGAACCGTTCAGTCAATCTGCTTTAATCCAACTTTTTGCTCCTAACTTCTAAGGTCTTTGTTTTTTTCTGATAAGAAATAAAACATCAGAGCATTCTGTAACGTTCAACAAGCGACTGACATCCAAGAATACGAATACATGTACAAAAACAGAAACTTTCATTACAAAAACTGCAATTACAGTGAGAACAGGAACAGGGGATATTTCAAATCATTCAGTGAGATCAGAGACAAGAGATACAGGAGTAACCGACAGTACCAGAAACAGTATCAGGCACATAATAATATCAATAGTCCCGCAAACTACGACCAGCAACAAAATTCCAGTTTTATCACAACAACCAGAACTTTCATAATTCAAGAGAAAACACGAACAATTCTCCACAGTAATAAAGCAATTTCTCAGACAACTTCATACAAAGGAATAACGTTTTGCATAGGTACAGGCAGCATCCATACAAGCACAATTATCAAGCCAACAGGCTACAAAACTAAGATTTCTTGAAAGTGCCAGATTCATGAAAATTACAGCCAGTAGCAAAATTTTGTTTTGAATGAATCGGACAGTCGTTTTCACCCACGACAAGTTGATTGTAATAATGCAGAACCGAAACGATCTATATAAATATTTCAAATTCGCAACCTATTTAACAGCGACAGCAATGACTAGAGGAGACGACTACGGAAGATTCATTCACAGAGACAACACGATGTATTAAAAATCCCACCCACGCTACTGAAAATATGATTTGTTTAGAAAACATAAGGCACGCGTTACAAGAAAAAGAGGAACCTCAAAAACAAATTTATCATCCAGTCATCCGCACACAAATAGGAAAACATACTTTAAAAGCAGGTTTAGATTCATGCTCTCCAGTTGCAGTTATTGGTGATGGAGCATTCAGTGAATGAAATTCAGATGAACCTTGCCCTGCCATCGTATTACTTAGAACAAAAGTTAAACTAGTTGTTTCAGGGAAAGGCGCCGATGTGAAATCACAGCCACATTTGCAGATTACTGTACAAGGTGACACTTTGCAAACTTCTAAATCGTTCCACTACTAACGACACATGCTTGCCATGGATTTCTTAAGCAGACTCAGAGCAGTACTGGATTTCAAGAACTCACGTATTTCGATGTAGAATAATATACGGAAGTTAAATAGAATTTTGAGAAAAGTTTTTAAATGGAAGAACAGGAGATTAGCGGGCTACAGTTTTTCACGTCAGCCAAATACATAAAATGGTACATGTCATCATACACTGATGCAGGGTTTCCTAATATTAATTCAAATGAAGAATCAAATTTAGACGTTTCTCAGACTATACTACAAAAATTGGCAGGTGTGAAGCAGCAGCAGATGGGGCACAGAACAGTTAGATAGTTCTACAGAATAATTCTCATGTTTTTGACAGCGCTTCTTTGTTTAAGAATTTCAAGTAAAACCCTATTATTCTTTTGTTTCCAAACATGGCAACATTCCATTCATTTATACAGACAAAAGAAACAGGAAATTGAATTTAAGCTCCAGTTACACGTCGTTCCAAAAATGGATTTGTTTTAGATTTGTTTTAGATTCGACACTAACTAATGACATCACAATAGCAGAAACAGACAGACTGCAAACATCAGTTGGATTGCTCCCAAAACTTCATACAGTCGCCGTATTTCCCACACTCGATTTAAAATCGGGATTTTTAACAGATCGAATTACACCCCAACTGTCGCAGATATAAAGCCTTTTTATGCTTCGGAATTTGTTATCAGCTTTGCAACGTAACGTCCGATTTTAATGCTTCATCTGCAGCTTTCATCAGAGGTTTGAACCCCATTCATCCAACAAATTTTAAGAACTGAATCACTACTTATGTGGATCACATAAATATTGCTGCAGAGGAAACCTAGTATCAACATAATAGCATCTTGAACTCATTACTGGAAACATTTTCGAATCATGGAATACGGTCAATTTAAGGACATCCGAGTTTGTAATATTTGCTAGTAAATCCTTAGGTCATATTATTTCAGTTTCTGGCACCGAATCCAGCTAGGCTGTTCGTGACGTTGCCGTCCTTACTTCTAAAAGCGAAGTTAGTAGTTTTCTAAGTCTCGTTTTGTCGCCGTTACATTCACTACAAAACGCTGGCAAATCCAAGGTTACGTCATTTAAGTGGTAAAAATTCAAATTAGTTATGGGACGAACCAGCACAAAAGAAATCTGATAAACTAAAACAACTTCACTACATGTACTTTTAGTTTCCCACCTGGACCTTTCTCGAGATTTTTGCGTCGCTACTGACAGCTCCAAGACAGCCCTTGGCACTCATATGTTTCAACAGATAGAGAAAAATTGTGTTATTGTTACTAAGAGCACTGCATATCCAGTCGTGTTCTTTCCACTTCTGAACGAAGTTATTCAATCACAGAACATGAGGCATTAAGTACCGTTTGGGCCTTTACAAAATTTCAATTTTTTAAAATCTGGCAAACATTTAAAATTACACACTGACCATGGTGCTTTACAATTTCATATGACCTCTAAATTGGAAAAAGGGCATCACATTTACAGGAATTGCATTTCACTGTTATAAACATTGCTGGAAACAATATTATTGCTGACACCTTTTCACAATCTCTTGGTGGCTCACAATTTGGTTCATCTACAGAATTCTGTTAGTTTAATTTGAGTCTTCTACAACAGGTTGCTTTCGAACATTCTTTCTTCTACTTTACAGGAGATTGTGCAAAAAAGATACAGATCCAATATGGAAGAATGCCAAGCACGAACAACACGATAGTTAGACATTATTATTTGCTTAGGAACAACATTCTCTTCAAACGTTTCAAAACTGACATGGCTTCTTTACATTCCACATGATTTCCTCAGTAAGTTAGTTTGGTAGATTCATCTTATGTATGCATACTGTTGACCGACATAAAATTTTTACATTTTTGTCAAACCTCAGCATGGAAAAATACATCCGACGTGTTCTGATCAAATGTAAACTCCCTCAAAAAGGTAAAATATCCACCACTTCACATTTTGCGCAGTTGTTCCTCATAATTTGAGTTAAATTACAACATTTAGTAGCCGTAGACCTGTATGGGCAACTTATTTTTGTGCCAGCAGAGCTCACATCAAAATTTTTCTGCCGTGCACCACTTCGGAAAGCGGCTGCGAGTACTGCAGAACTTACCAAAGGTTTTTGAAGAGAAGTCAGACATTTGAGAAAGTTATTTCGAGCAGTGGACCTTAATGTCGTATGGTTCTACGGATCCATGCATTGAAATACAGAAAATTTATACCTACTTTCATTTCTCAGTATCATGTTTCTTACAACCCCTCTGACAGAATCAAGAAAGAAATATGGAAATTATGCGAACTGTATTGTCAGAAAAAGCTAACACAATGGGATAGACACAGTTAAATACTTCAGAACACCATAAATTCTTTACCGATGATTCAAAATTAGTCTCTTATCATAAACTACCACTTGGCCACGAAAACATAAAATAGGTAGCAGAGTATAGAAAACAGTTACTGAGTAGGAGATGCTACAATAAAGACTTCAAGGTAGGTCAAAAGGTGTTAGTTCGTTCTCGCCAATTATCATGCAAAGCAAAGAGCAAGTTTCAAAAAATCTTCTTAATCTACATTGACCGTTCCGAGCAGCTCACCGAAATGTGAGTGAAGTCGAGAGCTTGCACAGAAAACATTCAGGTCTTTCACACCACATTTCCGATGCAAAACATTTTTTAGAGTAATTCTTTCGGCATTGCTTTTTTTGTTAAATAGTACACAGTTTTTAACGTAGTCATATTGTAATATATGTAATTTTCTCACTGGCGAGTAGATTATTGTATGTTGAAGTTAAGTCGTAAGCCAGTTCACCCCATGTATGTATAGACAATTACACTCCTGGAAATTGAAATAAGAACACCGTGAATTCATTGTCCCAGGAAGGGGAAACTTTATTGACACATTCCTGGGGTCAGATACATCACATGATCACACTGACAGAACCACAGGCACATAGACACAGGCAACAGAGCATGCACAATGTCGGCACTAGTACAGTGTATATCCACCTTTCGCAGCAATGCAGGCTGCTATTCTCCCATGGAGACGATCGTAGAGATGCTGGATGTAGTCCTGTGGAACGGCTTGCCATGCCATTTCCACCTGGCGCCTCAGTTGGACCAGCGTTCGTGCTGGACGTGCAGACCGCGTGAGACGACGCTTCATACAGTCCCAAACATGCTCAATGGGGGACAGATCCGGAGATCTTGCTGGCCAGGGTAGTTGACTTACACCTTCTAGAGCACGTTGGGTGGCACGGGATACATGCGGACGTGCATTGTCCTGTTGGAACAGCAAGTTCCCTTGCCGGTCTAGGAATGGTAGAACGATGGGTTCGATGACGGTTTGGATGTACCGTGCACTATTCAGTGTCCCCTCGACGATCACCAGTGGTGTACGGCCAGTGTAGGAGATCGCCCCCCACACCATGATGCCGGGTGTTGGCCCTGTGTGCCTCGGTCGTATGCAGTCCTGATTGTGGCGCTCACCTGCACGGCGCCAAACACGCATACGACCATCATTGGCACCAAGGCAGAAGCGACCCTCATCGCTGAAGACGACACGTCTCCATTCGTTCCTCCATTCACGCCTGTCGCGACACCACTGGCGGCGGGCTGCACGACGTTGGGGAGTGAGCGGAAGACGGCCTAACGGTATGCGGGACCGTAGCCCAGCTTCATGGAGACGGTTGCGAATGGTCCTCGCCGATACCCCAGGAGCAACAGTGTCCCTAATTTGCTGGGATGTGGCGGTGCGGTCCCCTACGGCACTGCGTAGGATCCTACGGTCTTGGCGTGCATCCGTGCGTCGCTGCGGTCCGGTCCCAGGTCGACGGGCACGTGCACCTTCTGCCGACCACTGGCGACAACATCGATGTACTGTGGAGACCTCACGCCCCACGTGTTGAGCAATTCGGCGGTACGTCCACCCGGCCTCCCGCATGCCCACTATACGCCCTCGCTCAAAGTCCGTCAACTGCACATACAGTTCACGTCCACGCTGTCGCGGCATGCTACCAGTGTTAAAGACTGCGATGGAGCTCCGTATGCCACGGCAAACTGGCTGACAGTGACGGCGGCGGTGCACAAATGCTGCGCAGCTAGCGCCATTCGACGGCCAACACCGCGGTTCCTGGTGTGTCCGCTGTGCCGTGCGTGTGATCATTGCTTGTACAGCCCTCTCGCAGTGTCCGGAGCAAGTATGGTGGGTCTGACACACCGGTGTCAGTGTGTTCTTTTTTCCATTTCCAGGAGTGTATTTTTTTCGCTTATATAAGGTTGATGTCTGTGAATTGCTTCCATTTTATGTATTTCTGTTAATATAACGTTCTTTACTCTTATAGATAATGAAACTTTCTAGTGATATGAGTCAACCCAAGATTCAGACAAGATTACATTTCAAAAAAAGAAGAGCAACTTTTAGACTAATAGAAACACACAGTGACACAAAAATGTTGAATGTTGGATGGTACTGCGTAAAGTAATGGTATTTTTCTTCCACACAGAATTATGCAACACTTGAATGGTATTTGACAAATGTTTGTAGAATTGTGGAATAGATAGAGAGTTTTCCGCTGGATTTAGGAGTACTGAACATAATAATACGAAGTAAGAACCATAGGTACAGCGTTGTATGAGCTTACGCTTAGTATTACGAGTATATAGTATGTGATGGAAGTAATTATGAGTTTAAGATGATGAAGTTGACGAGTTTGTGGACTTATGGATTATCTATTCGAGATGATATGTTTTAAGATTTTAGGAGATTGGCAATGAGATTACGGCCTTACGGATCATATGACGATGGAGTGCACACTCTACCTTGTGATTTAGTGATTTTGGCCTTGAGTAGAAGACTTCTGATGAATGGAGACGAGATGCGTTGGGAAATTTGCTGCTTTACTTGACACACTGTGATGACAATTTTTGTGCTGTAGGCATTTCTCTGTATGGGTAATGAGACTTCAGTTCGTGAGGTTGGCTTGGTAAGTGCTTTCTTTTGTTTGTCCCAACAACTCTTCTTACACATTTAACAGTGACTTTTTTTTTAACCTAACGGATTTATATACGTTTACAAACCATTTAGCACAACTATTGTTTATCTTGTTTCTGTACAGCTGTAACGCATTTTTTGGTACCACTCTGCCTTTATTGCATCTGGCGTATGCTGAGCATTTTTTTTAGATGATAATGATTAGGTTACATCTGCGTACAGTAAGTAGCTGTGGCCACATTTCATTGTAATTATCTTTTATGACGGACTAACGACTGCCACTTTATTGTAATTAATTTCTTTTGACAGCTGCCACAACATCTTTGTGCACTTACCTTTATTCCTTTCCTCCATAGATTTTGCTTCTGAGTAGTTGCTCGACCTACAACTTTCTGTAGGAAGTACACAGTGTGGTAGGAGGCTTTTACTTTTGTAGATTTATTTTGACAGATATTTGTTCTAAAATGCTATGATTTGTATTCTCAATTCATGTTTTCTATGCATACAACGTTTTTCTCATGTTTTTGTTACGTATAATACTGTGCATTACTGACGTAAAGAAGTTCATAAGTAATATGCAGCCTTAATGGTCATTTGTCAACCTTAGCTGTATGTTGTGCGCTGGTGTCGAATGCCACCAAGAAACTCTTTCGCTTATGGAAACTTACTATAGACATTTGTATGTATTGCCATATGGTAACACACACACACACACACACACACACACACACATTTCAGTTTTTATTGTAGCTTATGTATTTACTTTTTGTAACCGTGTTTATTATGTCTTATGGTGAATCATATCATTCATGGCCATTTTCAGGCATACCCTTCCGCACTATGAGACATTTAGGGAACGCATCGGCGTATTTTTAGAACGACCATACGTTCTCTCACTTCAACTGGATTTTTGAGGTTATTTCACAGACATTTGGCGAAAAAATGCTACGTTTTCACGTTACTAAAAATGGTACATTTTCGCTTTATTATGGCGCTTTATAGTACTGCCGTGGCTATGAATAGTCAGCAGTATATCTATGAACAAGTACTGCATTCACTGAGTCTGCTCTTAGTCTCCTCACAAATAAACCAATACAATGATAATCCGACAAAACATGTTTACTTCAAGACACATCTCGACGAGTTTTAGTAGTGGTGTAGTGGGTACACTCAAGTTAACGACAATTTGCGCCGAATACATGGAATTCAACGATGGCAAAATAGATTTTGCAATGGTGTAAAAACTGTGACTTTCCCCATTTCTTTTCTTACTGATGATTCGAGCGCACTGGTGTTTGGGGACCGTTGGTGTACCTGTGCACGATAATTTCAACCAAATTCTCACGGACTGTTTATGTGCCTGTACATAACGATTTCAAAAAAATTTGTCAAGAACTGTTGGTGCGCCTGTGCACGTCAATTGCAAATAATTCGTAAATTACGAATCCTTTTATTTTTCGATATCGTTTATGGTTACCACTTCTTCATTTCTACTTTTGTGTTTTAACTTCGTTAGCGAATTTTGCAGTCTGATCTTTATCTCATCCCGCTAAATTGTGGGCACACAGGTCGCGGGATACTGTTTTGGATAACGTTTTTGCACACAGCCTAGACAGAGATGCTGTGCCACACAGACATGAGTCAAAGGTGATCTTTGCTCTGCGAAGATACGCGCCAGATGATCAAGATGAGAGGAGAGGAGACAGTTAGTTGAGCATCGTTGCTAGATATGAACAGTAGAGTTTTGGTTTAGTAGAAGCGAGGGATAAACAAGGGAACTTTCAGGAATTATATTATGAATCAGTAAAAGACCTATACAGGAGAGGAAAAGGATTGAGTTATACATTGGTACGATTTTATTTGTTAAGAATAGATTACAGGTCATGGATAAGTTTATTTTCTTTGCGGCAGCGGTTTGTTAATGGAACCTTCTTGGTTCGTCAGACAACCTTTTTGCTTTTGAAATACTGTTATTATTTATCTCTCACTGAGCGAGAATTGGATTTAAGAACTAGCTTTTGTAATTTTGCTTAACAAGAGATTATACATATAAATTTCTGTATTTGTAATTCTTGGATTACTGTCATGTGATTGCAAAGAAAATTTAACTACTTTTGAACTTTCATTAAATGCCATTAAGACGAAGAAAATGAGATTGGTTGAGTTCATTTACGCCAGAGGTATTGTCCACATCCCAAGAGGCTATTGATTTGCAAATCATTATAAAAATTATTCTAGAACAAATAAGACCTCGGTCACAAATATTAAATGAAAATTGACCAGGTTTCGACGCTACTATGAGTGTCGTCTTCAGAATTAAACTAACTGTTCTAAAACATATTAGGTAAATAACACATTAATAAAATTAAAGTTTGTACTGACTGGAAAGAGAAGCAGTACTTGCAAGTCACATTTTAAAAAGCTAAGCAGGAAAGGCAACGTCATGAATAGTTGTAAATAATAGACTTGTTGCAATCCTTGTTCACTCAACTACGAGCAGCCCTTAGCGGCTCGCCATCTTATTTCTAATATATTTTAGAACAATTAGTTTAATTCTGAAGACGACGCTCATAGTAGCGTCGAAACCTGGTCAGTTTTGACTTAATATTTGTGACCGAGGGCTTATTTGTTCTAATATAATTCTGACACGGTAACTGAACCTTAGCAGCTATCATAAAAGTTTTTTTTATATTTTTTTATTATCAAAATTTATGGAGAACGATAGCAATGCTATAAGAGTATGCATTCTACCTCAGCGTATCTCTGTAGCTAGATTTTGCAGCTGCAGAGTATTGCGTTTTCTTTTATCAAAGTTCATAGTCAGATACTGCAGTTACTTTATAGTAAGTTTCAGACAGGGCATGATTATCTTTTATTGCAGTTGGAGTTATTAGTGCATTCTCACAGTTGAATTTAGTCACCAACAGTTATCACTGAGGTACCTACTTTCAGATCAACTCCCACTGACACTGACAAAAACAAGACAAAGCAGATAACTTCCAACAGATATATCAGTTTTTGCAGTGTTAAATTCTCTTGTTCTTCCTTAGAGCTCGTTACTCTGACGTTCCATGTAGCTATTTTCAAAATTTCCCCAATCCTTCTTCACGTTTTTCCTAGCTTTAGTCGTTATCGAACTATCAGTCCCATCTTTCTATTTCATTTTTTGAGTAACGTTATAATTATCTTCTTACGAGTTACTAATCTTTTTTCTTTCTCTTTTCTTTTTTCTTTTATTTTTTAATCAGTCTTCTGACTGGTTTGTCGTGTCTCATCACGAATTCCCCTCCTGTGCCAACGTCCTCGTCTCAGAGTAGCACTTCCAACCTATGGGCTCAATTATTTGTCGATGTATTTCGATCTCTGTCTTCCACTACAGATTTTAACCCCTACAACCCCCTCTAGTACCATAGAATTTGTTCTCTGGTGTCTTAACAGGTGTCCTATAATCATGCCCCTTCTTCTTCTCAGCGTTTTTATTTCCTGTCCATTCTCGAGAACCTCATCATGCCTTACCGTAGCAGCACACCTAATTTTCAATATTCTTCTGTTATACCACATCTCAAATACTCCTACTCTCGTCTGTTCTGGTTTTCACACAGTCTACATTTCGCTGTCATGCAACGCTGTGCTCGAAACGTATGTTCTCAGAAATTTCTTCCTCCTCAGATTAAATCTAGTAGACTTCTCTTGGCCAGGAATACCCTTTTTGCCAGTCTGTCTGTTTTTATGTCCTTCTTGCTCCGTCCGTCATGGGTTATTTTGTTACCAAGGTAATACAATTCACTGACTTCGTCTACTTCGTCATCACCAATTTTGATCTTAAGTTTCTCGTTATTCTCATTTCTGCTGTTTCGTCTTTCTTCGGTGTATGCCAGTCCATATTCTGTACCCACTGTACGGTTCATTACATTCAACATATCTTGAAATTCTTCCTCCTCTGGGGACAGCAATTTCATCAGCGAATCTTATCATTGATATCCTTTCACCCTAAATTTTAATCCCGCACTTGAGCCCTTCTCATATTTCAATCATAGCTTCTTCGATGTATAGATTGAACAGTAGGGGTCAAACGCTACAATCCTGTCTTACACCCGTTTTAGTCCGAGTACTTCGTTCCTGGTCTCCCGCTTTTGGTGATCCCACTTGTTTCTTGTCCATTATACATACGTTACCTGTCTTTCCCTATATATAGCTTACCCCTATTTTCTTCAGACTTTCAAACGCCTTGCACAATTTTACTCTGTCGAAGGCTTTTTCAAGGCTGCCAAAGCCTATGAACTCGTCTTGATATTTTGTTTGTCTTGCTTCCATCATTAATCGCAAAATCACAAATGGATCTTGGTGCCTTTACCTTTCCTAAAGTCAAACTGATTGTCAGCAACCTGGATACCTGAGCTGTTGTGCTGATTGTGTGGTAGTTCTAGCACTTGTCGACTACTGATGTCTTCTGATTTATATGAATGATGTTATCCCGAAAGTCTGATAGTATATCGCCAGTCTTACACACTCTACACCAACTTTTGTGGCCACATCCCCCCCATGATTTTAGAATTTCCAATGAAATGTTATCTACCCTTATGCCTCCACAGTTCTTTTGAATTTTGGGTCTTCTATTTATTCCTTACCAACTGATCTTTCTGGTTCTATCAACTCATCAGACAGGTCCTTCCCTTCACAAAGGCTTTATTTGTACTCTTTCCACCTAACCGCTCTCTCCTGTGTATTTATCAGTGAAATTCAGATTACACTCTTAATGTTATCGCACTTGCTTTCAATTTCACTGAAGGTTGTGTTGAGTTTCCTATACAGTGAGTCAGTCCTTCCGACTATGATTTCTTTTTCGACTTCTTCACATTTTGCATTCAGTTATTTTGCGTTAGCTTTCCTGCACCCTCTGTTTACTTCATTCTCAACTGACCTCTGTATTCTCGAATCTCTCTTAACATTTTTGTACTTCCTTCTGTCGTCGATCAGCTGAAGTATTTATTTTGTTACCCAGGGCTTCTTCGGGGCTATCTTCTTCGTACTTACATATTCTTTACAACTTCTGTGATTGCTCTTCTTAGAGATATCCATTCCTCTTCAACTGAACTGTTTGCTAAGCTATTTACTATCATAGTATCTCTAGCGTCAGAGAACTTATCTATAGCGTCAGAGAATTTCAAACGTATCTCTTCATTCTGTAGTCTGTACATTGCTTCTTTCTGAATAGTCTCTTAAACTTCAGCCTACTCTTCATCATTACTGAATTTTGATCTGAGTCTGTATCTGTTCCTGGGTACGCCTTCCCATCCAGTATCTTATTGGGGAATCTCTTCCTGACCATGGTAATCCAGCGGATATCTTCCCGTACCTACCGGCCTTTTCAAATCAACCTCCCCCTCTTGGAATTCTTGAACAGAATATTTACTGAAATTAACTGCAGAACTCAGTCTTTCTCCTCTCCCGCTCCGATTACCAATCAAATATTCTCCTGTAACCCTTTCTTCGTCTCCTTCTCCTACAACCACAATAGCTAGTAGGGACGGGAAAATCCAACCGATTAAAACCGACAACGCTAATTTAATTCTGAATAACAAGTAGTTTTCGGTATTTGTTTGGTGTGTTAGAACACGCTTTTTTCTTTCTTCGCTAATAACCAATTAACCATAGCATCCATGGTAAAATTTTCCGTTTTTAAATTAACCTTTTTTAAAAAATGGGACATTTTACTCATAAAAGTAGCAATAGTTTGAAACAATGCTTTACTACAGAAAATGAGAAAGCCATTGGTTTTATTTTAACAACAACATCGATATAAACGAGCAATAGAGACATGGCAAAAGAATAGGCTATTTTCCTATGTTAAAAATGTGGTTCGGATTGTTGTTATTCAGAGTAATTATAAAATTCAAATCGCATTTATTGCCAATATTTTCATAAAATAGCTTATATTTCTATTTAATTAAAGCTTAAAAATCACTATCAAGATTTGGTCACGTGATCGAAAACGCCCTGTAATTGTCTGGCGATCTGGTGACGTCACAGACTAGGAGTAAGACGAAGCTACACGTGTGTTACAAGAGTGTTAGCCGTAGTTGCTATGCCTTACGTACTTTTTCTGCAAATAAATTACCTGTTTACTGCTAGAAAACGCATTTAAAAGTTTTAAGTAACATTAAAAAGGAATTTTGTGAATGCTGCTTGTGGAAACCTTAGGAAAATTGATGCATTTACCTCTACTCATTTAGAGCGGCGATATGTGCAAGAACGGATGTTCTTTTCCTTGCTCCCTGCAACATCATTAAACCCCCTCGAAACTAAAGAACTGCGGAACTTTTGCAGCTGGGTCCATGTCTTATATCTAAATCGTGGTCTGCTAGTCATGAAATATGAGGCAAAGAACAAAAAAATTATCTTCGTCGAGGTATTTTTGATCCGACGTTGCAACTTCAAAAATGCTTTATTTTTTTCACCAGACACGTTTCACTTTATTGAGGTAAAGCATTACCAGTAGTGGTGATTTTTCGGCTGCATCCTTGCTTACATCGGGAAATGCCGTCTGCTAGTACATCGTTGTTTTTCTGTGTCAGGCAATGATTATTTTCGTCTACTTTTTAGATGATCTGCAGCACTATGCATTTCTCACAACACACTTTTATGCACACCACTGTCTTCTGTTTGTTTTCGTACTTTAAGTATGTGTTGATCTTCGCAGCTATGCATACACTGCCACAGTCATATCTTGGGAACTACACAGTCTAGAAGGCTGTGAATTGCTTTGTTTTGTGCCTACTGCTACGTCTCAGAAGTTGGCACTATGAATAAACAAATCAGTACTTTGTTTCTGATACTGTCTCATGACAAGACAATAAAATGTGCTGGAAGACTAATGGACAAAGTAATTGATGAATTACAGGTATATTATGGGAAGGCCATTACAGATAACAGTGACAATTTAGAAAAGATGAAAAGAGCTGTGTGGAGCTCTTTCTCTCATGGAATATCAACCGATGAGAAGCCATGTCACACTTTGTGTCTACCTCCAACAAACGCTTGGTGTAAATGCAGGCAAGCTGAATTTTCTGGCACTCTGCATGAATTTACACATATACATTCTCTTCCTTTCGTAGTAATGCAGGCAAAAAAACTTATTTACAGATATTTGGCAAATCCTGAGTTACTAAATAAGTGTTTACATGGGAAGACCCGGAATGCGAATGAGTCCTTCAGTAATGTTGTGTGGTGTTGTGTGCCTATAAATGTATTTGTTGAACTTGTGACTCTAAAGTTAGCAGTGTCTGATGCTGTACTATCTTTTAATTGTGGGAAGTATGAAAGATTTGAGGTTCTGGAGAATTTAGGGGTAAAATTTGGACAGAACACAGCTAAAGTACTGTGGGAACTGGATGAGATTCGTGTACATGACGCAGAGTCAGCTGCTTAGCAAATGATAAAAAGAAGCAAGAAAGGAAACGAGGAGGCAAGAACTTGGCTGTTGTGACACTAAAGAAGGCACAGACTATGAGCCAGGTAAACTCAAGTGCATGAAAGATGCAGAAATGAAGGTCTGTATAAGAATTTGTAATAAAAATGTCTTAAACCTCAATATATCTTAACTACAATTTTGCAATAAATGACCAGTTTTCTATGAAAGTGCCGATGATAGAGGCATGAAATTTTCGCAGCATGCCAAGCGTGAGATTCAACACATGTTGAATTAGAATAATTAAAATATCCTGAGTTGTTTTGTTTTTATGTCCATTTATTTACAAGATTCTGTCAAAAATCGAGTGTTTGAAACAAAAAAGATAACTTGCCCTACAATATAAATTTAGTAATAGTTCTAGTTCAGTGTATCTAGAAAGGTGTATTCAATATTTATGGAAAGTTGTAAGTTGGTGTCTTAAAACGTTTTCAAGATAATGGATCACAAAATTCCGTAATTTGACATTGGTAGCTTAGGACATACAATGTCCCCATAATTATAAATCTATATGTTGAGTCAAAACAATCAGAACCTTTCGTATAATGAAATAATGTAATGCTATGAACTGAGCTACACATACGAGAGCGTCGTGGATGCAATGTTTACTTAACTTCTTTAGGGTTACCTAATATGCCTGCAAGTATATTTTGATGTGTAACATTTCATTGCACTATAAGTTCCTAGAGTTTGTAATCACTAGTGTTTTCGCACCACTTACTCATATTTAAATAAAAAAGCATATGTGGTTATGTTGTATGTCCATGATCATGTAACTCTAGATTTTCATATTTTATATATTCATGAGTAACACTACACAGGTCTCTATATCCTACTTCCCGAACTTTTCTGTGACAACATAGACAGTTTTTGCTGGGCTTTTAATCCATTCGTGGAGGTTACCTTTCGATTCACTTCTACAGTCATAGACACTATTCTCGTGACGCAGAGGTAATATGCCATTTCAGTCTGAGCTTGTGCTTCGTCCTATTAACATACTGCCTAATGTGTTTATCGGATACTTTACTGCATTATGTAGTTGTGACTCCGTTTAATATCCGTCCAGGTTAAGTTGACGAATGGCACAGTGGCTGTAGGGGATGGCCGTGCCACCGCATTACGGCTGCAAAGAGAGAGGACTGGCGAGTGGAAGGCAGCGTTGGCTACTTCCAGTAGTGCTGCCACCAGTAACCCTGTTTTTCTAAACACTAAAAAGCTACACTCCTCCCGAACAGGCCATGAAGGCCGAACGGTACCGACCGGCCGCCGTGAGGTCCTCAGGCCACAGGCATCACTGCATGCGGATATGGAGGAGCATGTGGTCACCACACCGCTCTCCCAGCCATCTGTCAGTTTCCGAGATCGGAGCCGCTACTTCTCAGTCAAGTAACTCCTCAGTTTGCCTCACAAGGGCTGAGTGCACCCCAGTTACCAATAGCACTCGGCGGACTAGATGGCCAACCGTCCAAGTGATAGCCCAGACCGACAGCGGGTATCTTTGGTGATCTGACGGGAACCACTGCAGCAAGACCGTTGGCACTCGTGTTTTTCGCTTAACACCAAATCACAGGCGGCACTCGTGGAAGTATTGACCACTTGAGGGATCCTTCTGTCGGATTGGAGAGCACCTAATTTTTTCCCAAATTCATGCTCGAGAGCTTTACCTATGACTTACGCATTATTTATGTATCGGAAACACTGAACAAAGCATGTAGAGGAGTATATGTCCTACGACGCTATGAATCGCAAGTAAAAAACAGATTTTTTGGAATGTGTTTGTAATGTGTCAGGCAAATCCAACACCTTCCATGAAAACCCTGACATGATAAGCAAATCCAGTAGTATGTCACATAGCTCCGAATAAATCGTGACATTAAATTAACCGAAGTAATAGGAGTAACGAGTGAGCAAATGGAATACCACAGACTAACACAAAAATGCCTAAATAGATGTCATACCTTCCCACCGTGAGACAGACGCAGTTCTGAGGGGAGAAACGAGATCAGAAGCCGAGAGCAGAACCGTGTTAAGCTAGAAGGCCCTACGATAAGGGACGGACACCCACGTCGTCAGCTAACCGCTAGGACCACCCCCAGCCCATGTTAAAAGCTAGAGCCCTCCAGAAGAACAGTATAGATCTTACGATAACACTAAAAGGGCCACCCCAGCCGCAAGTTTTAGCCCCACCACGAAAAGTATAACGTTTCTCATTGGATAGACAGAATTTTTGTAGACGGAGCTTCAGGTTAACATTGAGACCCTGATTGGTCAGATGAAAACACAGCCAGATAGTTTTTTTAAAACCAACTTCGGTAAATCGTAGTAAGGAGAAGTTAGGACAGGAGTTGCTTCCGGGACGGCGAGGTGAGCGGAGCTGTGCTGCCCACCACCCCCTGACGAACACCGACAAGGTAATGAATGCACGCAATGTCGCATTTTTAAGCGCATAAGGCTTTACTCAGAACTGCAGAAGTCTCATCTGTTGCATCCCCTTTTTACGTAATACTAGTGTCGATCGTCAATTAAAGCTCATGGTATTCACATTTGCTACGTAAGTTAAAATCTGAAAGGCGATGAGTTTTCTCTTATATAATTATTGAGAAGCCACATAAGCCACTGTAATTTACGACTAGTTAGATAAGTAATTAAAGATAATTGAGGGTCACTATAGACCATTTTGATAGTTTTCTCTTTTTTGATACTTAATTTAAACCTAGATTATAAATGTGATATGGCATAGCTCATCCTTCGATCCATTGTAGAACTTGGAAACCCACTCAGGGAATTTTCGTTCACATTTTTGTTGAACGCAGTTGGTTTTTATCATCCTGTATTAAAATATTTCCTTTTATCAATAGTGCAATTTATAAACAATGTTTTGTGAGTAGAATAAAGTTTCCAATGGTAAACTTAACTGCTATTTCGACGTTATTTAAGCAGCTAACTAAAAATAGAAAAGCCTTGAACCCCTACCACTAAATTTAGTTAGTATGAAGATTCTTTTACAGGGAGTGCAGTGGAGCTGACGCTGAAATCATTAAGTATTTGGATATATCATCGCTAGTCTCACTGAACCCTTCTGAACTCTACATGTCATGTGTGGTCTGGCGTCTCCTTACCAGCAACAGGTCCCAGGTTCAAACTAGTCAATTCCCTAACAAACACGCTCAGAGCGTCGTTGCGCGAAAGTGGTAGGGCGACACGAAATAGAGCAACAGACACCACGCAGAATGCTAGGCCTGTTCGTATTCTTGGAATAAAACAACTCCTAAACCTGTTTTCGCGCTATCAGTGGCCATACAAAAATTTTGTGTTAGATCAGGATGTGCTAAAATCGGTGCTGTTGTTAGTGCGTATTTCACTTTTAAAAATTCTTCATTGGCTTGTTGATCCCATACCCATGGCGTCAATGCTCATAGGCATGCTCGAGAGCTTTACCTATGACTTACACATTATTTATGCATCGGAAACAATGAACAATGCATGTAGAGGAGTGTACGTCCTACGACGCTATGAATCGCAAGTAAAAAACCGAATTTTTGGAATGTGTTTTTACGTTGCATTTATTAAAAGCAGAGAGCAGTAATGTTTACTATGTGTTATTAACTGCGCCTGAAAGCTCTGTCAAAATGATCTTCACTGATTATACAGTCATAATCTTTGTTCCAAGATCATCATCATCATCATCATAGCTTAAGGGCGTGGTATTAATGATAATTTCCTCGATGATCATTTCCACTCTTGTCCAGTACTATTACTCCAGCTACTGCGCATTCCTGCAGTAACGTTGCCAGTCCCGTACAGTAACTGAAAGGAACGCAGCATTAAGAAGATTCTGCGATCTTTCGTTCTACATGTCACCAGTGACGCTGTTGTCCTGGAAATTGTGTTTTATTTTGGCATATACAAATTATATCGGCTTTAGATCGCAGTTGCAGCGCGCTAAATGCTGTACTTGGTGACCTCTGCTCTCAGCGATTTTATCTGCTACGTATACATTCACTGCTGGTTTGTTTTCCTTTACTGTGGATGTGGTGTCACCGCCAGACACCACGCTAGCTAGGTGGTAGCCTTTAAATCGGCCACGGTCCGTTAGTATACGTCGGACCCGCGTGTCGCCACTGTAAGTGATTGTAGACAAGCGGCGCCACACGGCAGGTCTAGAGAGACTCCCTAGCACTCGCCCCAGTTGTACAGCCGACTTTGCTAGCGATAGTTCGCTGACTACATACGCTCTCATTTGCAGAGACGCCAGCCTTCAGATACGTCATTTGCTACGACGTAGCAAGGCGCCATATTCAGTTACTATGTCTTCTAACAGATAATATTGTGACTCATGTACCGTCAAGAGCGACGTTCATCATTAATGGATTAAAGTAAAGTATCAAACTAATTACTTCCGCTATCTGAATTCTAATTCCTTGTCATGTTCCAGACCTCACGTCAGTATAGTCCTTCCCTCCTCATGGCAGCCTGCGTGACCTTAAACGCGTGCATTTCGGCCTCCAGTTGTAACACGGTGTTGGCTCTTCTGCCAACACTACAGTGGATAATGCTACCACCTTCCTCATTGAGTCTTTGCAGTTTATTTTCCCATCTTGCAACCACTTCAATATCATAATCCTGAAATTACATTTATTAGGCATTACGTCGCAATTCCTGCTGTGATATGGGAATATTACGAAGACCGTATCTCCAACCCCCAACCCCAACCTCACCCCTCCTGTCTACGTTCGTTAGGTTCGTGAAATTCAAGAAGTTCGCAAGTTTTTGGAAAAAGTTTCTTGCATAAAACTTCCTGGTAAATTAAAACTGTGTGCCTGATCGTGTTTCCAGATTGGAGTCTCGGCTAGGCGCACAGTTTTAATTTGTAAGGAGGTTCAAAAGCAGCGCATACTCCACTGTGGAGCGAAAATTATTTCTAGTTTCTTGCATCTTCCTGCAAGTATTTACAGAATTTTTCGCTTCGTGGAAGTTCTTCTCAAACTTAATGACGTTGTGCGTGTTCAGAATCGGTACGAAAGTATCATTGGCACAAAGGCAGAAGGGCCGAAATAAATGTACCGTTGAAGTCTCCAACTACACATTATTGGCACCATTACTCAAGGAACTGCGAAATGAGTTTACCAGTGAATTTGGTACACAAGAAGTAAATATAGAACGCCAGTACAGACGCCTTCAATTTTTAGCTGTTTTTTTAATGATACCGTGAACATAAATGTATTAAATATGTGATAAAAGTAGTAAATTCTGCTTGCAAAAATTGAAGGATAATTGTGAGGCACTCTCTTGGTGAGATACTACGCCGCATTTTTGTTTGCTGTTATCGAATTTTTGATTATAGAACGGACAGGAGATGTCCGAAATTTGCGTACGACATCCTCAAAGTTCGCAATCTAGCTGAAGTCCTATGATTTTAGTTAATTGAATAGTGTTTCTTGTTAACATCAATACGTTCTCCTCTATTTTTATTCGGTTTCTTGTATTTCGTGTTTCGTCACGATTTTCATTCATTAATAATAATGCAACAACAGTGGTGACTGCTCTGATTTTTAAGAATAACTGCACTTCTGTAACAAGTAATTACGGCACGTTTATTTGAAATAAACTTGCCCCAGTGAATTGAAGAAGTACACCTGAGTAAGTTTTTCTTCTATCGTAAACATCCACGGAATCGCTTACAGAAGTCATTTATTTGTGGACGCAAGCTTTTTGTGATAGCAGCTCGTGGTCGTGCGGTTGCGTTCTCACTTTCCACGCCCGGGTTCCCGGGTTCGATTCCCGGCGGGGTCAGGGATTTTCTCTGCCTCATGATGACTGGGTGTTGTGTGCTGTCCTTAGGTTAGTTAGGTTTAAGTAGTTCTAAGTTCTAGGGGACTGATGACCATAGATGTTCAGTCCCATAGTGCTCAGAGCCATTTGAACCAACCTTTTGTGATAACTCGCACGCAGGAGCAGCTTCTCTGGTAGGCAAATGAACATCTTTCAAGTAGTGCCGATTTTCTCCGACGATTTTCTCCGAGATATTCAAATTGTCGTGGCCAAACAAAATATAAAGGGTAGCCAGAAACAGTCTGAAAAGTCTGTAAGGGTGTTGCAGGGTGGTGAGAAATAATGTTTAAGAAAGAAGTGGATACTCTGTGTCGTTTCGTAGCTAATTAGTATTGAAGTTATCCGGTCTGAGCGTTTTGCTCGCAGATTCAAGCAGCCTTCCAGAGACGGCGTCGCCTAATCTGATCTTTGTTTGGTTGCCTAAAACCGAGTAAGATATACAAAACTTGGACTTGGGACGGTAATGATAATCGAACAAAAGTCAAAGGTTGAGCAGTCTCGCGCGCTATCATCTAGCTATGACAAGTGACATTAATTGTATCTGGCTGTCGTCTTGAATCTGCGAGCACAACGGCCTGATGGGATAACTTCAATGGTAATTAGCTAGGGAATGGAGCAACGAATCGAATTTTTATATTAACGGTGATTTCTCAACAACAACGCCGCAAGGCTCTTACAAGCTTTTCAGAAAGTTTTTGGACACCCTGTATAACGCCGATATACGTAAAAATCATCATGAGTGCATGAATGTACTATAATTAAAGCGGGTTTTTTCTGTGTTTTTTTCTCTTTGTGTAACGAATGTTTAAGGAAATGTAGCGACTGGTTATGTTTTGGGATCACTGTGTCTAACTGTGGTGTTTTCATTTCATATGCATGCCTGAAGATTCCCTGTTGTTTCACTGATTCTGGTAGTTTTAACAAAGTGATATTCAGGAAATGTGCCAAATCGTCATTTAACAAATTAAATGTGAACGGTGGAAACGAACCCAGCTTGTATGCGTCAGGTCACTCCAGGCTTTTCTAAGGCTCAGAAAAGATTCTGTACTAAAGACGATGGTATCTCGTTCATTTACTTAGAGGACAAGGAATTGTTTTGTTGAGAAGTAATAGTGATGATTAACGTGATTCAAAAGCTGTGGCTGCCGTTCCTCTGCCATTTCCAGCAGCGGCTTGAAGCAGTGTGCCGAAGTTGAGGCATTTTTTTTTTTTTTTTTTTTTTTTACATATGGAAAGTGTTGATGAAGATAAGCCGTCAGAAGAGCGTGACGTGCTAATGGTTGTTGGATGTGGGAAAGGCACGGCGTGATGTTTAGCCGGAAACGTAGCTGTTACGAAAACTGTGTGGGAGCCGAATGAAGCGCTCAGCAGGCAGCGGCGGAGAGCCCTGGCGATGGGTCAGGAGAGGCCCCCGGACGGCCACGGCCGATGTCTGCTTTTGATAACCCGGCCGCCATCCATCAGCGCGGTTCAGCGGGGCCCGTGGTATTTCACCTGCCATTTGTAACGGGCGGCGGGGCCTTCCACGGAGGGAGAACACGGCAGCCGTGGCTGCGGTTTAGGCTTGCTCACCACCGCGTAGGCAAAATGAAACAGCCTTCAAACACTACTTGTTCCATATGTTGTGCAATTTCTCCCTGGTTGAGATCTCCGTTGAGAAATATCCTCTACAGCTCATTGGCGGGGTACTGGAAAAATCCTGTTAGTCTACAAAGGAGCTGGCTTACAACTCACTTGCGTGACCCATCCTTATGTAATACATTGAAATGCCACGAAATTCTAAAGGTCTAAATAATTACAGCCACGCAAGTTGGTATATGACCTATATTACGCGTATTTATGCAGTCATTCTTCGAGTGCCCCATATACAATCGTAACGAGAAGAAACGCTAAAATATCGTACCATGCTGCTGTCATCCTTCGCAGTCGCTTGCTGAGTATTTATGAAGAGACTGATGTAGACGTCCATAAGAGTATTCAATAGATTCAAACCGTCACCGTTCATGTTAACTTTCAATAATTTATCACTGACGTAATTCGGATAAAGAGAGTATGACTTTGAAGAAGTCAATCTCATTTAGCTGGTTGGCCATAGAAAGATTACGGTAAATTAATTCATTGGCTACCGTAAAAGTAAAGTAAAATAGCAAACCACATTTTTTGTTGTTACGACTTACTATGAACAATTTGCAAGGATTTCACAAAGACAGTACCAATGGAACGATGGGATAAAGTGGATAAGGACGAGAACTAGAAGACTGTCACAGAGATAGAAGCAATACAATTTTGATTCTAAACATACACAGGTGAGCTTAATCATCAAAACCACCGCTCAGCAAGAGAGTACATGGCACCTGTCGCCATAGCAGGTACACGATGTGGTAATGAAAGATTATAATCGGAGCTGGTACGAATGGGGAGATTGCTCTAGCGAGGACGGGCAGCAAATGGGAAAAGTCACTGACGTATGCGACATTTAGAGTTTGCAGATTGTTGTGGTTCTACCCCTGGGAACGATCATTTCGGAAACAGAGAAGCTGGTCGGCTGTTCACCTGTCGCTGTCGTGGACAGATGCCGAAAAGTTGTTCAGAAATGAGGAAGCCACTTCTAGGAGAGAATGTGCTGGATGCCTATGACTCATCACAGAACTTGAAAGTAGGAGGTTTGACCACTATGTGACGCAGGTCAGGCGAGGATTAGCACAGAACTCAGCACACTGGCCTCGCATTCTGGAAGATGACTGTTAAAATCCTATGGAAATCATTGTCCGACAGCCCAGATTTAGATTTTCCAGTTATTTCCCTATATCGCTCCAGGTAAAGGCCGGGCTGCTTACTTTGAAATGGCATTACCGGTTTCCTTCCCTATCCCGCATATCACCGGTTCGTAATTCACGGGAGTTGCGTGACGTGCTTAAACATGGGTGCCCCACGGTTCCTGAGACCTACCAAGAAAGTGTGGAATCCATGTCGCGCATCACATTTCCTGTCTGATATGAGACATCATTTTCCGTAAAATTTTAGAGATCATCTGATTGTAGTCAGTTCAGCGTCGTGGAGCGGCGCAGTCCTCCCCATAGAAGTCCACATGCCGTTCTGGAGTCTGAAGATGATCCTTAAGGATTGAAACCGGTCATTCCGATTAAAATAAATTTGCGATCAACGATGTTTTTTAATTATCATCATTTCCCATCTTAAAGACGGGATACAATGCGCACCTCTGAGCTTGTGCTCCGTTTCCAAAGACCGCGACGTCGACAGGGCATTAAACCCTAATTCTCCTTCCTTGTAACTTCATCAGTAATGATAGCACTGCGCACAGGCTCATCGACAGTGGATCATGGATCAATGGAAACCTATCGCATGGTCGGATGTATTAAGTATTCGCCGGTGGGACAGTATCATGCCGTGTGTGGGGGGGAGATTCCATGCGACCTGTGGTAGTAATAGAAGGCAGCACGAAAGCTGTGGATTGCGTTATCTTTACTGCGGACCTCCACGCTTGATTTCCCCGATGACGCTGATATATTCCATCCATCTGCGTAGCTGTTCATGTCACATGACCATAAGCATGTTACACAAGCAACAGCCCACAAACCACGAGGCCGTAATTCACGGGAGTTCCATGTCGCCCATCGCATTTCCTGACTGATCTGAGGTATCATTTTCTATCTTCAAGAGGGGCTACCTCGCACAGCTCCGTTTTCTGCACATTTCTCTCCTCTCCGCGTAACTGTAACCATACTCCTAACGACATACGTTTGAGTGGTATGTGACAGAGCCTTCGTTCCTCTCTGCCACTGGAAATCCATGAGATTCCTCTACCGTGCCGGACTGTATTTATAGTGAAGGTCACTATAGACCTCTTCCGCGATGCCTCTAATTACTTATCTTAGCACGTGTCGACGTACGCATAAGCACGCGAGTGCACACACACACACACACACACACACACACACACACACACACACAACACACACATGGGCACACGTACACATAAAACTGAAAAGACAGCGACCGACTCACACCGGTAACACGAATTAATACTCAAACAAAATACCTATCGACGAAGATAGTGCTTACAGTGCGACTACTTACTTCTATAAAAACATTCGGCCGTCCGATTTTATCTCTACCTTCTTCAGGTTCCTGACAACATGATGAGGTTATTTTCAATTTAAATTGATACGGTGTGATGAATACTCTGTACCACGATGTTGCAGCAATAGAATTGCGCGAACCTTCAAAAAAGAGTTTAAACCTATATTACGAAGGGAATGGTACAAATACCTGAATTTCAGAGCTTACATTCTGGCTAACTTTAGTAAATGACTCATTTCTCCCTGTTCAACACCGTGTTTCGAAGTGGTCTGAAGCTTCCCCCAAAGGGAATGTGAAAAAAAAATGGTTCAAACGACTCTGAGCACTATGGGACTTAACATCTGAGGTCATCAGTCCCCTAGAACTTAGAACAACTTAAACCGAACTAACGTAAGGACATCCATGCCCAAGGCAGGATTCAAACCTGCGATCGTAGCGGTCATGCGGTTCCAGACTGAAGCTCCTAGATCCGCTCGGCCACACCGGCCGGCAGGGAATGTGAACCTACCCACTTTCTCTACCATCCACGACAAAAATCAGGTATCTACTACAGCTGCGCATTGCCCTGTTAGCAACTCGAGTTCATGAGGAAACTCCGACGTCTGACAGAGAAGTGAAAGGAAACGTAGAAACAGGGGAGTTTTAAAAACAAATATTGGCAACCGTTAGTCGAATCCCAGCCAAAACGCTACCGTTTTTTGAATCCCAGCCAAAACGCTACCGTTTTTTGAATCCCAGCCAGAACACTACAGTGTTTTTTTTATCGCCTGGTCGGACGATTCTCTTTTGAAATTGTATCGTGCAGATGCACGTGTACGGGTACGGAGACAACCTCATGAATCCATGGAACATGCATGTCAGCAGGGGACTGTGCAAGTTGGTGGAGGCACCATAATGGTATGGAGCCTGTGTAGTTGGAGTAATATGGGACCACTGATATGTTTGGATACGACTCTGGCAATTGACACGTACACAAGCATCGTGTCCTATCACCTGCATCCATTCACATCCATTGTGTATGCCGATGGACTTGGCCAATTCCAGCAGGGCAACGCGATACCCCACACGTCCAGAAGTATTACAGAGTGGCTCCAGGAACACTCTTCTAAGTTTAAATACTTCCGCTGTCCACCAAACTCCCCAGACATGAACATTATTGAGAATATCTGGACTGCACGTTGCAACAAACGCCCCAGACATGAACATTATCTGGAATGCCCTGCAACGCGCTGTTCAGAAGAGCTCACCACCCCTTTGTGCTCTTACGGATCTATGGACAGCCCGCAGGATTCATGGTGTCAGTTCACTCCAGTACTTCTTCAGACGTTAGGCGGGTCTATGCCACGTCGTGTTGTGGCACTTCTGCGGGCTAGCGGGGGCTCTACCCGATATTAGGCAGGTGTACGAGATTCTTTGGCTCTTCAGTGTATAACGAAGAATTTTTTCCTGGAAACATTGTTTCAAATGTTGCCTAATAAAGCACCCATCGAGTTCGAGGTCTCAAAAGACCAATGATGTTTACGGAATTCGACATCCCACATATTGTCTACATGCAACTACAATACTGGCAGCTAATGAGAACCGGGGGCGGGAGAGAAGGTATCCAACGATAAGCACAGCATGAGGATACGGAGCGTACTTGAAATGCTTAATCTACGAGTGTCTCAAAACAGAGTTACAGTGCTAGTAGTGTCGATTCGAATCAGAGCAATGGCAACATAAAAATAGCAAACACTGCCTTCTATCTACAACAACATTTACCGGAGTCGTTCAGAAAGAACCCAAAGGTGATTTCCCATAGTGACAAAGAAGTGGCAGACGAAATATTAGCGTTTCTGCAAGATCAGTATGTGGAATGTGTGGTGTCGTATACGCTTGGCTGTGCGAACAATATACATGAGGAGTACAATGATGACGATATGTGCTTAACAAGTGAGAGAGATAATGAAATAGGTGTCGAGCCACGTAGTTCATCATCCTAGTCGAACAGGTAGCTGCAAATCCTCTCTCTACTGAAACGTAGTAATGGACAACCGTTATTCAAGATGCAGGTATTAAACATAATCACATGCATGGAAGATCGTACGCAGCGGATAAAAGGAGTTATGAACAGATCTCAAATAAGTACCCAGCAATAAGACCGTGCAGTACGTAAGAAAAACTAAGGATGTTCAAGGGAGGCCAAGACGTAATTGTTACAAAAACTAGTCTTTGCATATTTGAAAATGCTCAATATAATTTACAGGATGTGCATGATAGTGACCTACTACGTTATGCACATCAAACTGCGCACGATATAGATTACAGTGATGGCAAGAGCAGAAGATAACGAAATTTCAAGCAAAGAGTCAACTTGATGCTCAACAAATTGCGGAAGCGGCCTGAAAGTTTGTAGATGGGATTAGATAAGTGTACTGATGGCCTAGTGAGGCGTGCAACACTTTAAAGTATACAGAGTGTAGCTCAGGACAGAGGTAGCCTTTTGGCTTTTTCTCGCTTAATGATTCGTCCCCACTCATTCAGATTGCCTCAAGCATGAACAAAATCGTTTGGCTCTACCTTGTCGATGATGAAGCTTTTCCCTTCTTTTTACATCTTCACGATGAGAAAGCTGACTATCAATATGGCAACTGCCGAGTTCAAACAGCTACACGCAAGTGTTCCCAGACTGACGAACACTCAGGCACTCCATCGCTCCTTCAGTGACTCGAAAATCTACCAGTCTTAAGCACTCTCAAATTTTCAGGGGATGGGGAAGGGGGGAGTGGGAATGTTGGAAACCCGGGAGATGTACGAATGAACGTTCCCGCAGTTCATTAGCTCTACAGGCTCTCGTCATCAATGAGTGACATCAGTTGGATATGAGATACCAGGAGAAATTTGTGGATTCTCTTCCTCCCCAAATTGACACAGTAAAAGCTTATGTCTCCTGAGGTAACAAGCACACGCTCTTGTCACATTCGTTCAGTAAGGATTTTGTTTTCAACTCCGACCAATGGGTATTTGAAGAGAAAATGCATATTAAAAGAAAATTGGAAATTAGAGGTACCAAGGAAGTTTTATGAGGATCAGCTAAAATAAATGCTTTAACTCATTCGTACACAATAATGTTGACGCTTAATATGGACGGTAAATTGGATGGAAAGTTATTTACTGTATTGCGAGAAGGCGGGGGTGTTCTGGCTGCTTCGATTCTTTCTCGTGCGCGTTACCTCGCAAGGGCAGTAGGGGATATTTACATCATAGCAAGAAAGAAGGGGGATATGGGCGTAAGAGAACTACAACGATGATATGATCACTGCTTTAGGCCAATAGTTGGTAAAAGTAACTTGATTTTGATTAATTCCTGGTCTGCGTATAAAAAAAAATCAACCTCCTTTAGAGCAAGCTAAACCTCCTCAAAAGTATGTGGCATTGCAGTTCATACCACCTAGAAGCACTGGGCTAATTCAGTTTCTAGATGTGTTTTTTTTCGTGGCTATAAAATATATTATCGCACTATCTGCAGCTGCGCTTTAAGGGATATCCAGTTTCAAGATAATCTCCTCGACAGACGGTTTCGCAAGCCTTCACATTCCATTAGTTCTCATTATCTCGTTATACAAATATTATTCTGTATACACTCCTTAAGAGTGGATACATAGCTGAATGTACTTCACGGGTGGTAGCTCCCAAGGTGTCCGACTTTGATCTTAATAACGCGAACTTCTGTGAACACCGCAGTGCGCCATTTTTCATTCGGCGTTTACGGTGCCAGGAAAGCGTCTCTTTTGAATATTTCTGGAAAGACAACGATGTCCAATTTGGGAAGTGTGGTACATACATCTCGTAAAAGGTTGATCTCTACATCTCCCAGGCATTCGTTTTCTGTCGCGCTCCAGGCCGAGAGAGATCGTTAGCTGAGGAAGCCTTAATTTGGCCTTTATTTGAGGAAGAAATTTCTGAGAATGTACGTCTGGAGTACAGCAGTGTATGGTAGTGACACGTGGACTGTGGGAAAACCGGAACCGAACAGAAACGAAGCATTTGTGCTGTGGTGCTACAGATCAATGATGAAAATTAGATGGACTGATAAGGTAAGGAATGAGGAGGTTCTGCGCAGAATAGGAGAGGAAAGTAATATGTGGAAAACACTGATAAGGAGTAGGGACAGGATGATAGGACCACTGTTAAGACATGAGTCAATGACTTCCATCGTACTAGAGGGAGCTGTTGAAGGCCAAAACTGGCTCTGCTCTGAGCACTATGCGACTTAACTTCTGAGGTCATCAGTCCCCTAGAACTTAGAACTACCTAAACGTAACTAACCTAAGGACATCACTCACATCCATGCCCAAGGCAGGATTCGAACCTGCGACCGTAGCGGTCTCGCGGTTCCAGACTGTAGCGCCTAGAACCGGCGAAGGCAAAAACTGTAGAGGAAGACAGAGATTGGAATACAATTGAGGACGTAGGTTGCAAGCGCTACTACTGAAAGCAAAATGTTTTAAGTTTTCATATATCCCACTGCTGCCCCTGTTGATTATCGTCCTTTGACGATTACTGTTCTTGCTCTGTATTACATGGCTAGGGTGTTACAATACTCTTTGTAAACACATTGGACAATTCGTGTCGAAACACCAACAAATAAATTAACTATTTTCTTGGTGCAGTGATGGTGAGAACCAAATACGATACCGCGTTTCTGCCATTGTGTAAGTTCTTCGCGTCGACCAATCTTACTCCGGTGGTTCAATAAATCTATTGTTACATCCACACCACTTCACTGCCAAGACTCTTCCCAGAGTTGTATGGTGACATGGTCGTCTCGTACCAGTTCTACAGCCCTCTTAAACGATAAAATGCTCTCTCAACGATTCACTAATATTTTTTCCTGTGCCCTTAGTTATAATGGGCTGCAGACACGCTCCCGATGGCGAGCTCAGTATTTCCTTGAACTACGTAAGTTCACTGTGTGTTGGCCAAGAGAAGTGAAGACGCTTTCACTTGAGAGTAACATGAGATAAACAGAAAACAGAAAGAGAAACAGAAATTTCGCGTTGAGGAAGCAAACGGATTGGGTTTCCACTGAAACAAATCTGCTCTAAAAGGCCAAGCTGTGAATAAGAATAGGGATAATAAGCAGCACAAAAGTCCTGCATTATGGAGGTAACCCTGTGTCGTGCAGTTTTAAAAAATTACGTTTCGGAGAAGAAGTAATTTACCCTACAGCGCATGTACACGTCACAGGTGTTGGGTTATGAGCGCACGGCCGTCGAGGCGATGAATGCAAGAGCTGGAGCCGTTGCGTAACAGGAAGGCCACGGGGCCTGAACCCGAGACCCGGGCCAACAGCGCCGCTGGCACTTGCGTGCCTGGGTGTTGCAGATCATGAGCGCACCGACCCGTTAAACACGGCCTGCAGGTATCGCGTTCCGATGTGCAGCTACTCATGCACACAAACATACGGAAATTTGCGCGCATTGTTTCGGTAAGAGAATTATAATGTGTGGTTGTTTCTGGAAGTTGTTACTTCATACAATCACTATACATTTGGTGAATGCTAATATCGTCATTTCGAAGGACAGGAAAGGAAATGTTACATACACAGACCAGGCATACTGTCTTAGAATAATCATTTTCATTTATCACAAGCTTTATTTTTATGTTGCCTGAGAGCATTCTAGATCACTCAAGGATGTTCAAAAACACCGTAAAAATGAACGCTCCGAAGAAACTTAAAATCAGTCTTCACGTTCCAAACACCTCAGAGAAAACAAGAAATTTCTTAAGTACTCTTAATTCTACTTCACTATTAAAGAACACCGTAATCTGAGATAAAATACTGTGTCACTCACAAATTTCTTTAGCGAACTCTGAGAACATTCCTATACATTCTTAAATATTCTAAAATCTTAAGGAAACCTCTGGAACTTCCTAAGATATCCCGGAACATAGCAAAACATTAGAAAACGCGATATCATTAAAGCAGACACTTGAGTACTCCAGAATATTTGAGAATATTTCATAACTTTCGGAAACATTCGTTAACGTCCAACAATATACGTAACAATGGCATCACCTCAAACAGCTGTAAGAGCCATTGTAGCTTGGTCAAAGCAGGTGGACACTGTCGGATGTGAATTTAAAAAATCAACCCTTGAATACAGAAATTGTAAAAATAAACTATGAGGTTCATTCAATAAATAATCGATTGAGTTGTATAAAAATACAACTTCCACAAAGTTTGAGCTTCATTTTTTACTTTTTAGTATTTTCTTATAACATTTATCAGATGTGATTGGCATGCCTGTCTCACGAACTTTGAAACATGTATTTACTTTGTACGAGGTGTAAATAAATACTCACCACTATTAAAGTTCCAATCCTTGTATATGTTTTGCTGTTTTTGTTTGCCAATGGATATAAAATGCGTAATGTTTGTGTCATGAAAATTTACTGTGTGATTTGTTGTTGAGCAAATGACTTAATCTGCAAAACCAATACCAACAAGCAATGAAATCAATCCGTCGGAAATTTATCCAGTCTCGTGTGCGCAGAGGCCCTGGCCCTGAAAAAAAAGAAAAATCCTGACAAAATTCCCAGTGCAAATAAACAATCAAATAAATTTTCCTTAGCTCTAGAGTAACAACGAATGTAATCTTGGTATTCTGTTCTCTCCACACTAGGCACTGAAAATATTTAATCTTGGCACAGCGAGGTGCAATACCGGCCGTAAAATAGCTTCATGCAATTAATATCAGTAGACAGGTTGATAAATGAATAACCTTGCAAATGTTCAGTGAAAATACTGGATATTGGCTCAGCGCTGTGCAATGCTGCCCACATTGAAGCTGTTAGAACTATTAACACTTTTCTGATTATTGAACATTAATATTTTTCTGACTCTGATTGAAAAATTAAAAAAAAAATCATTGCGTTCAAAGAAACACGTCAGAGAAGGGGATGAGGTACTGATAAGGGGATATGCAAAGACCGAATGTTTCAGTTTGTAAATTGTATTCAAAATAAAGTTTCTCCTTCACAAAATCTGATATGAAACAGTTTACATTAACTTCAAAATCAGTGAACTTCTCAACTGTTCTATAATTCTCAGTTACCGTCGTAATCAAAAGCACTTGCACAGTTACAAGACAAATGGTCTGACATCGTTTGACAAAATAGATTCAAAAATTTTACTTCTATACGAAATATTACAAATCGGGTATACCTACTCAAACTATACATGAAATCTGATGGAAAATACATTATTCCTACATTCAAGTGTCAGTACTCTAAAAATTAGCGAAATCCACATTTCGTTGCTGCATACTTAGAACTAAATATACAAAAATGTCATTACCCTACTAATCTGTTCCAGTTGCTTTACATTTGAGTTACAGTATCAATTCATTATCCTTCTCTCATTGTCATGGACAATGGTCAATATTGTTAAAGATCAGTATCACTTCAATTCTTGATAATCACACTTTATACTACTATAGAAATAGCTATGACCTAACATTTACCGGCTCTGTGTGAGCACAAACCATATCACTCATCACTTCATTTTGTAAAAATTTTATTATTCTACGTCCTTAGAACAACAATTAAATTCTCACAGCTAGCCACTAGCTGACAAGGTGCAACTGCAACTGTTACTGCGCTTCGCACGCCCCTGCTTACAATCGATTCTGCCACTCATGCAACATCTTTGGTCCAGTGGTACCAAAGATACAATCTCTTCTATATATCACAATCGCTTCAGGTCATTTGTTATAAATGATATCACAAAATCGGGCTCCACGTACAAGTGGACCCGTCAAATTATTTGCTTCTGTTCCATAGCCCTACCATGCCCCTTTAATTTGCATCTTGTATGCATTTTATATTGCCATCCAGCTTAGACAGGTATAACATCAGATCGTTCATCATATCAGGTTGTAAGTTGATTTGTGCTTTGGTTTAGCGTGTGACTTCCATCTGATGTCCTACGATGGCCCTATTTGTACAGACTGCATGAATTCCCGGTGGTCATTTTAGGACAAACGGTCTTTTCCAGGCCACACTTGAAAGTTGTGGATCCTTGCAGCCACAATTTGGAATGTAAATGTTTGCGTACTGGTTGTTTCAAAATGGTTCAAAGGGCTCTGAGCACTATGGGACTTAACATCTGAGGTCATCAGTCCCCTAGAACTTAGAACTACTTAAACCTAACTAAGCTAAGGACATCACACACATCCATGCCCGAGGCAGGATTCGAACCTGCGACTGTAGTAGTCGGGCGGTTCCGGACCGAAGCGCCCTGAACCTCTCGGCCACCAGCGTACTAGTTGTTTGGGTGTGGACATGACGTCCCGTTACTATTAGGTAGGCTAATAAATTTGCCTCGTATTTTTTATACTAAACTTTAATGTTTTTATGTTTCCAATTGTTTAAGGGAATAGGTTAAAACTGCAGTTCAGATTTCAGGTACACATGTTGCTGGGACTATGAACCCGAAACTGTGGTAGTGTATAGCAACTTGCGTTGTGTAAGATTTAGGTCAATAAAAGCATTTTACAACTGCGATTGATTCGTTTACTATGTTTACCATGTTGCAGAAAAGTTAGGGATGACCCACAAACAAAAATTCATGCCTCTTACCGAGTGCCTTACTCGCCCATTCAATTTAATTTCATTTCGTTGCTTTTCTGATAAGTTTGCACTCAGCATATTCATAATCCTCCGTTATGAAGCTAAGCGTGCTTCTCGCTTCCCATCTGTTTCATTCCCTTGTTGTTATTTAATTTTCTTCTCTTGAATTTGCCACTGGGAAGATTTCCACCTCAATTACGATTTCGCATCTTGTTAGCTGTTAATATTACTTAGCGTACAGTAGCTCCACTCGATACGCAGTTGACTATAATAGGCAATTCACTTTCACTGAAATATATTTCGTTTTCCGTCACTTTTACTTTCCCCTTGACCCACTCTAATCAGTATGCTGTCGCATATGTCTCACTATCAACTATATATACCTGTCTAAGCTGGAATGTATCCCCATCACAACGGGGTAATGGAACATCCGAGAACATTATCGAACATCCTGGAACGTTGTAGAATATTCTGTAAGATTCTAGAACTTCCTTCTAAATTCAATAAAATTATCGAATCTTCGAACCTTCCGTAGGAAGTCCATTGGCGCAAAGACATGACAGCCATATATTTGAACCTAACCCCTACACTTCCAATGCGAAAACTTCTTCATGGATTGAGGATGGTATGGTGCCACACGATCCATAAAGCAAATCTTCAAATGAGTGTGAATTCCTAAGGGATCAAACTGCTGTGGTCATCGGTCCCTAGACTTACACACTATTCAAACTAACTTAAACTAACTTATGCTAAGAACAACACTCACACCCATTCCTGAGGGAGGACTCGAACCTCCTGCGGGAGGATCCATAAGGCTGTGACCTTGAGTTGAGAGCTATAGCGGCACTCACAGATAAATACCACGCTATGTATATTATACATATTGGCTTCAGTATCAGGTGAAACAAGTGATATGATTACCGGTTTTCTTACAAAGTTACCATAAACTACTTGCTCAAATAACAAGGAAATTGAAACAGAGAACTACCAGGATAGGAAAGTACTGTACAAATTAACTTCCATACATTATCACATGTACTTGGATACGTTAATAGTATCTCGTTAACGGAAAGGTCCAGAGTGGTGGCAACAATGTACACATTAAATAAACATTACTAGTATTGTTTGAACTAAAGACTACAAGATCAACATCATTATATCTGTCACCATGTTCCCTAGCGACGCCACTCACATGCACTTGAACAGTTTGAAAGTTTTAGTGTAAAAAAATTATCTTCATCAGCAGTTAAATGAACAAAGCTGTTTTGGAAGTATTTTTTGATGTTTTATGATGTCTCTTCCCCAAGTTGCTCTCTAGGCATTCGCTAAACCTCGAGACGATACCAGAGAAGGCAGTGGTGTTGAACGCTGCTGTCTGAAGTTGACGTTCTAGCTTATCTCGGAGGTGCCTATTGAGTTATGGGCTGGCCAGTCCATTTCAGGAATATTATTGTCCATAAGCCATTACCCCACAGAACCTACTTTATGGCATAGTGCATTGTCATGCTCATTCAGTTATCATCTACAAACTGTTCCTCATTTGTATGCACTAGAAATTGCTGTGAAAATGTGTACATATCCTTTTGCATTTAGTGTTTCCCTATGGGCAACGAAGGTACCACACCATAACTACAAAAAAGTCATGTCTTAACGGTACATTGTACATCCTATGCCACCAATGTTAAATTATCGAATTTTGGGACCGATTACCTTGGAAACTTTTTAAGATACCTGCTTAAAATTTTCCATAACTATTAAATGCACCTTTCTAGATACACTTAACAAGAATTATTACTGAGATAGTATTGTGCGGCATGTTATCTTCATTTTTTTGGAAACACTCAATTTTATGACAATTTTGTAAATAAATGAACATAAATACAAAACAACTCAGGATATTTTAATTATTCTAGTTCCATATATGTTGAATCTTATACTTGGTATGCTGTGAAAATTTCATGTCTCTATCATCAGCAGTTTTTTAGAAGACATGTCATTTATTGCAAAAAATGTTGTTCAGAGATATTGAGGTTTAAATTTTTTTTATTACAAATTCTAATACAGACTTACATTTCTGCGTCTTTTATGCACTAGAATTGACCTGGCCCATAGTCTGTGTCTTCTTCAATGTCACATCAGCCCAGTGCTTGCCTCCTCCTTTTCTTTCTTGTTTCTTTTGTCATTTACTGAGCAGCTAACTCTGTTTCACGTACACGAAGCTCATCCAGTTCCTGCAGACCTTCAGCTGTGTTCTGTCCAAATCTTACCCTTAACTTCTCCAGAACCTTAAGTCTTTCCTAGTTCCCATCATTAAAAGTTATTACAGTATCAGACACTGCTAACTTTAGAGTCATAAGGCCAACAAATACATTTTTAGGTCCATGGCACCACACAACGTTTTTGAAGGATTCATTCACATTCTGGTTTTTTCCATGTAAACACTTCTTTAGTAGCTCAGGATTTGCCAAATCTCTGTAAATATGTTTGGCTGCCTCCATTCCTGCCAAAGGAAAAGAATGTCACCCGTTTCTAAAGTTATTTTTCTTTTCGATACACTAGGGGGCATGGTCACTTCAGAAACATCATTGTGGTTTCCTTCACTGCTGGCACACGTGTTTTCAAGTACTTTAGAAGACAATGCAGGTCTCACATATCTGTTACCCGCAGATTTGCTTTTCTTGAAGCTACTTTTACGTTTAGTCATTTTATTTACATATAAAAGGCAATAGAAGTTAACTCACTAGAAAAATAGCCGATAATCACACTACTTTCAACGAAAACTAGTATCAAAAACTAAGGTCTGATTTGTTTATTCGTAATGCCAACTTCTGAGACGTAGCAGTAGGCACAAAATCAAGCAATTCACAGCCTTCTTGACTGTGTAGTTCCCAAAGATATGACTGCTCAACTGTGCAGTATATGCGTAGCCACGATATTTGACATTCTCACGTCAACATTCAAAATATTATTTGAAGTTCTCACAATTGTCTGATTTTAATGTATTGTAAACCCCAATGTTCATAAAAATCCAAAGCATATTATTGAGTAGAAAACAGAAAACGTAAAATTTCAACGAATTTCAAGTACAATGTCCCCTTAACACCACTTCCATCGTACTTCACTTTTGGCACTACACACGGTGGTTGGTAGCGTCCTCTAGGCGTTAGCCAAATCCTGATTCTATCATCGGTTTGCAACAGGATACAACATGATTCACAGATTCAGATCATTTGTGCCCAGTTATCCAATGTCCAGTAAGGTGACTTAGCATTGACTACAGAAATATGTTGTTAATGAGGAGCATCTCGACAATTGTTCCTCATTCTTATTCACACCACATGCACAGTCATTATGCTAGCTACACTGCTAGCAGTACTCTGAAAATCATGCGTGTTTCCTTTCGCTGAGTTAATGAGATATTTTACTACAACCCACGAACTATTATGCTCGATGGTCTGTATCTGTTATTAGATGAGGTCTTTCTGGCCTTTGTTTATTGGATTTTCCTTCGCGTTTGCACTTTGCAACCATATCACCAAAAGTCGGCATAGGTGAGTTTAGATGAGTTGAAATGTCCCTGATGAGTTTGATACTCTGGTGACATCCACTGACCAGTGCTCGTTCGAAGTGTATGAACTCTAATGACGAACTCATTCTGTTATTACTGGTTCTCTGCCGGTAACACAATGCTCCCAACCTCCTTTTATACTGACGGATACAGCTCTCTTGACATCTAGTGGTGAGTTCCGCAATAGGGTACCCGGGTTCTTTTGTACGTCCAGTGTACATAATAGTGGGATTCCTCGAGATGATGGTCAGACGATTAAACTCGTTAGAAACTAATGAGAAAGTTAATGAAGAGTCTGACAAATGGAGGATCTGGATTGGATGTTGGAGACGTAGATATATACGGTAATCCTTTCCGTAATAGCAACTAGTATAATTACAAGAAAAAATACCGACTTCGCAACCACCAAGAAACTACCGACACTTTCTACGGGTTTCTGCATGTAGTCACTGTTGACAGATGAAAATACCAACGATGACTATGAACTCCCTGAACACACCTGAAGTTCAGAAGTAAATTGCTAATTAGCTTCACACTGCATATATGTCAGACACTCAGTCCAAGAAATTTGCTAATGTTGGTAACTTGTTGATGGCAACACAGCACAAACAAATCGAAACTGCTGAAGGTATATTAACAAAAGGCCTAAGTATTATGGGGCAATATTTTCGCAAATGGGGATTTCCAACGAACGCTGACAAAACCGATAACCATGCTTTCATCTAAATACACTACTGACCATTATAATTGCTACACAAAGAAGAAATGCGGATGATAAACGGGTATTCATTGGACAAATACATTGTACTAGAACTGACATGTGATTACATTTTCACTCAATTTGGGCGCATAGATCCTGAGAAATCAGTACCCAGATCACACCACATCAAACCGTAATAACGGCCTTGATACGCCTGGGCATTGAGTCAAACAGAGCTTGGCTGGCGTGTACAGGTACAGCTGCACATGCAGCTTCAACATAGTTCATCAAGAGTAGTGACTGGCGTATTGTGACGAGCCAGTTGCTCGGCCACCATTGACCAGACGTTTTCAATTCGTGAGAGATCTGGAGAATGTGCTGGCCAGGGCAGCAGTCGAACATTTTATGTATTCAGAAAGGCCCGTACAGGACCTGCAACAAGCGTTCTTGCATTATCCTGGTGAAATGTAGGGTTTCACAGGGATCGAGTGAAGGGTAGAGCCATGGGTCGTAACACATCTGAAATGTAACGTCCAATGTTCAAAGTGCCGTCAATGAGAACAATAGGTGACCGAGACGCGTAACCAATGGCACCCCATACCATCACGCCGGGTGATACGCCAGTATGCCGATGACGAATACACGCTTCCAATGTGATTTCACCGCGAGGTCGCCAAACACGGATGCGACCATCATGATGCTGTAAACAGAATCTGGATTCATCCGAAACAATAACGTTTGCCATTCGTGCACCCAGGTTCATCGTTGAGTACACCATCGCAGGCGCTCTTGTCTGCGATGCAGCGTCAAGGGTAACCGCAGCCATGGTCTCCGTGCTGATAGTCCATGCTGCTGCAAACGTCGTCGAACTGTTCGTGCAGATGGTTGTTGTGCTGCAAACATCCCCATCTGTTGACTCAGGGATCGAGACGTGGCTGCACGATCCGTTACAGCCATGCGGATAAGATGCCTGTCATCTCGAACGCTAGTGATATGAGGCCGATGGGATCCAGCACGGCGTTCCGTATTACCCTCCTGAAACCACCGATTCCAAATTCTGGTAACAGTCATTGGATCTCGACCAACGCGAGCAGCAATGTCGCGATACGATAAACCGCAATCACGATAGGCTACAATGGGATCTTTATCAAAGTCGGAAACGTACGCATTTCTCCTCCTTACACGAGGCATCACAACAACGTTTCACCAGGCAACGCCGGTCAACTGCTGTTTGTGTATGACAAATCGGTTGGAAACTTTCCTCATGTCAGTACGTTGCAGGTGTCGCCACCGGCGCCAACCTTGTGTGAGTGCTCAGGAAAGCGAATCATTTGCATATCACCGCATCTTCTTCCTGTCGGTGTAGCAATTTTAATGGCCAGTAGTGTAATACCTGGCCAACCGTGAACAGCATATCATTTGTACTCATGAGATTCAACTGAAATGATTTCCTACCAAGTTATGGCCGCATTATGAGAATTAAGAAATTTCGAACGCGGTACGGTAGTTGGAGCTAGACGCGCTAGACATTCAGTTTCGGAAGAATCAATAGTGTACTGAGAATCCAAAATCTTATTCTGTTGCCCTTGGTGTGGAAAACAGCCCCTAAAGGCGAAAGAATCAGCAATGGTCTACGGCGTCGGTGAGGCATGAGGAAATTCTGCGTAGAATTGGAGAGGAAAGGAGCATATGGAAAACATTGACATGAAGACGGGATGTTAGGACATCTGTTAAGACACCAGGGAGTAACTTGCATGGTGCTAGAAGGAGCTCTGGAGGGTAAATACTGCAGAGGAATACCGAGATTGGAATACACTCAGCAAATTATTGGGTGTTTAGGTTGTAAGTGCAAGGCTGAGAAGAAGAGGTTAACACCGTGAGCCGTGCTGGCCCCAGCTTATGCGTTGGTTTAAACCTTGACTGTTACTCTGCATTTGGTTTCTCGCGGTTATTGTGGTTATTTTATTCTGTGGTTCTTCCCCTTTCTACGTGTGGCAGCAGCAGTGTGTATCGATATTTGCACCTTGTACTTTCTTTTGTCTGGTGCTGAGGTTTCCACTAGCCAGTGTGCGGAGTCGGTTGGTTTGTGTGGATCGGCCAGGAAATCTCTGCGCGGCACAGTGGGCCAGGCCCGCTGGCAGTCTCTACACAGTGTCGGAGTTTGTGGGAGCTGTTCTCATTGCTACAGGGTTCATGGCTCACCGACCCAGGACATCAACGTTGAGTGGTGATTTAATTACCGAAGCCAGACTGTTCAAATTGTGCCGTTGGTTTTAATGGTTGGCTGCTGGGGGTGTTCTTGTGAGCAACAGTGACTGTTCGATTTGGCGAAAGTTTGGCCACCGTTTGGTGGAGTTTAACTGTATTTTGGTTATTTGAAGTCCAAGTGCACCAGCGGAATTTTCTGCCTTGCGGCCGTTAGCGTTCGTGTTACCTGCCCTGGCCGCTGACGTAAAATTCAGGCATTGTCCTTTGCTCACGATGTTGTCGCTGTCCAACACGTGTGTGTAGTTTTGACAGTTTATGCATACTTGGCTGTGGGCGGCTAGGCCTTTTACGTTTTGGCTTTGGAGTTCCTTGTACATTGGTTGGGTGGAAAGCAAGTCGTCTTATTGGTGGGTCCGTTGGCAGTCTCTTGGTTGAATTGCCGGTGGATCGGATATAGTTGGGCCGACTACCTGTCTCCCCTAAGCGAACGTTAATATTCCAAGTGCAGACCGACAGCCGGAAACTTCTGAGCGCCGCTGGCTGTACTGCCTTTCTTATTGGTGTGTGATTGTTTATTTTAATGGCTTATAGACGATGATTTAAATTTGTATGCTTTTAGTTGCGTTTTAAGTAATGTGCCTTCAGCGGCTTTGAAATCGGAAGTTCCTTACATGTCAAGTCTTGCACTGTTTGGGTCTTCAGCCTCATTTAAAATATTTTTTTGGATAAAGCCTTGGACCTTCAGCCTTTTGAAAATTTTGTTGTCGTGGTTTTCAATAATGGGCCTTCAGCCGCCTTAAAATTAAAATTCCTTACTTGTTAAATGCTAGATTGTTTGGGCCTTCAGCCTGTGTAAAATATTGTTTAAAGATTAGGCTTTGGGCCTTCTGCCTACTAAAAGTTATTTTAGTTATTTTAAGTAATCGGCCTTCAGCCATTTTTAAATTAAAGTTCTTGTCTTTCAAGTATCAGACTGTGTGGGGCCTTCAGCCTAATTGAAGATAAGGTCTTCTGCCTTGTGTATTTTTTAAAATAATTTTACCTGCAGTCTTAAATCATGGGCCTTCAGCCGTCTATAAATTAAACTTGTTTGCCTTTCAAGTGCTAGGTTAGTTGGGCCTTCAGCCAAGTTACAGAACTTACTTACGTGAGGCCTTCTGACTTCTAAATATTCTGTTTTGAATCTGAATTTTAAGTTAATGGCTTTCAGCCGTTTTTAATTTAAACAGTTATGTTCCTAAGGCATGAGATAGTGTGGACTATTCAGCTGATAACTAAGTTCAAAATTGTTGCTGTATTGTTTGGACAACTAAATAAAGTTATATGCGTTAGAGTAACTGACAGCCGCCTTTTCGCCCCTTTCCATAATTCCAGCTACCTGTTCTGTCCTGCGGACTGAAGCAGGGCGTTTCACACCGGACGAAAAAATAAATCCTGTCATCACGGAAAAACGGATGGTCCCCACTTGACGTCCAAGAGCAGCGGTGTTTGCGTAGAGTTATCATTGTTATAATACAAGAAACAAACCGTGAAATAACCACAGATACCAATGTCGGACGTACGACGAAAGTATCCATTAGGACAGAGCTTAGAAATTCGGCGTTAGTGGACTGCGGCAGCAGACAGCCGACACCTAGCCGGCCGAAGTGGCCGTGCGGTTAAAGGCGCTACAGTCTGGAACCGCACGACGGCTACGGTCGCAGGTTCGAATCCTGCCTCGGGCATGGATGTTTGTGATGTCCTTAGGTTAGTTAGGTTTAACTAGTTCTAAGTTCTAGGGGACTAATGACCTCAGCAGTTGAGTCCCATAGTGCTCAGAGCCATTTGAACCATTTTTTTTTTTTGAGCCAGCCGACACCTCCGCCTTACCTAAAAATACGACATCGCCTCCAGCGCGTCTCCTGCGCTCATGAACTTATCAGTTGCACTCTAGGCGACTAAAAACTATCAAAAGTTGATAGTAGGGATCGAGTGTAGCGCAGATCCCTCGGAGCCACGGCCCAAGATTGTCAACAAGGCAATGTAGAAGCCGGTACGGGTCCATAATGTTGTGGGATTGTTTACATGGAATTGACTGAGCCCTGTGATCTAAACAAAACGATTATTCACTGGAAATGTTTGTGTTCGTCTACTTGGAGACCGTTTGTAGCCATTCATGGTCTTCGTGTTCCGAAACAATGTTGGAATTTTATGGATGACAATGAGCCACGTTACGAGTCCAGAGCTGTTTGTGATTGGTGTGAAGAACATTCTGGACAGTTCTAGCGAATGATGTGGTCACCCAGATCGCCCGACATGAATCCCACCGAAGATTTTTGAGATATAATCGAGAGGTAAGTTCGTACTCAAAACCCTGCACCGTAAACAGTTTTGCTATTATAAACGGATATAGAGACAGCATGGCTCAGTATTTCTGCAGGGGACTTCCAAGGACTTGTTGAGTCCTAGCCACGTCAAGTGATTGCACGATCTCGGGCAAAAGAACGTCCGTTACGATGTAAGGGGAGATGTGGCTCAAGTTCAAGTGGCTCTGAGCACTATGGGACTTAACATCTCAGGTCATCGGTCCCCTAGAACTTAGAACTACTTAAACCTAACCAACCTAAGGACATCACACACATCCATGCCCGAGGCAGGATTCGAACATGCGACCGTAGCGGTCGCGCGGTTCCAGACTGAAGCGCCTAGAATCGCTTGGCCAAGGGGGAGGTGTCCCATGGCATTTATCACCTCAGTCGACTTGAGAGAAAGCTATAATTTAAATACCGTCTAACGAAGTACGCAGCTAAGTTGAGGTCAAGAACTAATACTGTGCAAAAATTTTGTGGTACGTCAGGAGGCTCATCCTTACAATCATCTGCTGTGGCCTTGTGTACTCATCGGTAGAAAATTGCAGCCATGTGTGGATAAAGTGCAGCAAAACGACGCTGGTAGATACTTGTACAGGCAAAACCACTTGTAAGTAGGCTGTTTAGGTTTTTATGTTGGTAACGCCACGTAGCGCTCTGTATGAAAATCACTGTCTGTGCTGTTTGCAGTCTGTGGCTGTTTGGCATTGTTGGAATATTCGCTTGTGTAGTGTTGGGCATCTGGATGGGAACAGCGCGTAGAGTTGCGCAGTTGGAGGTGTGCCGCCAGCAGTGGTGGATGTGGAGAGAGAGATGCCAGAGTTTTGAGAGCGGACGATATGGACGTGTGTCTGTCAGAAAAAGGAAATTTGTAAGACTGGATGTCATGAACTGATATATATATTATGACTTTTGAACTCTATTAAGGTAAATACATTGTTTATTCCTATAAAATTCTTTCATTTGCTAACTATGTCTATCAGTAGTGAGTGCCTTCAGTAGTTACAATCTTTTATTTAACTGGCAACATTGGTGCTCGCTGTATTGCAGTTGTTCGAGTACGAAGATTTTTGTAAGGTAAGTGATTCATGAAAGGTATAGGTTATTGTTAGCCACGGCCATTCTTTTGTAGGGATTATTGGAAGTCAGACTCCGTTGCGCTAAAAATATTGTGTGTTAGTTTCGTGATGATCAGAATCAGTAAAGAGAAAACTGTGGGAGTACCTTCAGTTTTGCTCAGCTGTTTGGAAATCAAATAAAGTAAGAAGTTTTCCAGCGCTGTAATTTTTAAATTTTTCTAAGGGGACGTTTCACACTACACTATTCTGGTTACCTGCACTAAACCACTTTCCACCACCTGTCACGAGAAGCAATACTGTCCTTTTGAGGAAACACAAAAAAAAAAAATTGCAACGAGCAGCGGGGACATACCTGTTACCCGAATCAACATACTCCTCGCCAAACATTGCTCACTCAGTACAGCTAGGATACCCGTGAACCGTAACTTCAATCTCCACAAAGCTTGGACGAAAGAATGGTATAATAACGATCAACCAGAACTGCGTAGTTTCCTCCAAACCATCTACAATCCATGGGAATTTTATCTGTGGCTGAAGATATGGAGTACAGGTAACGGGATACGGACTAACGATAGGAGAGGCGGTGACCTGCCATAAAAATGGGCTAAGACTACTATTGCGGTCAGCACATGTGGCTTCCCAGGACAGACTGTCAGAAACACACAAGTTTCGTCAAAATTAACATCCTGGAAACCCCTTGGACTTTTTGTACACTTCAGCATATGTGGTAAATGATATAAGGTATACGCCTCTAAATTCGTAGATGATGCACAAATTCGATTTGTATTTATAAAGTGATATGTCAGTGGTATACGAATGCTAATAATAATGAATATCTGGTAGCAGGTATGTTCTGAGAAGGCGAAGGTCTCAGACAGGGTCAACCATTGCAACTCTTATTTGGTAGATCACTTGTATTTAACTTGGTGGTAGTTTGGATCACTATATCACAGTTTTAAGAAAACACCCCTACGGCTCATAACACACATTGAACTGAAACTTGATGGGATCCGTAGGGAAAGGAAAATTGGTTATTTTTCATCAGCATATAAGGGGCCTGCAGACGCTTATTTATCGAGAAATCGACCAGAGAGACTTTCATTCTTTACGCTTATGTTCTCATAAGGCGAACGTCCTTCAAAAACGTGACGCTGGTCGAGCGTCAAAGGCAGTGGATTTCTAGATACTAGTCTCCAAGTCTCCGTTCAATGCGACGACCTCACGCCACCTTATTGAGAGGGCTGCTTGCCCTCGTGCTAGCACTCTACTGGTCGACGTCAGAACCTATGTCTTGCTGCATTAATAGCCAAAAACCTCCGTATCTCCCATGCACTACTTCCCCCGGAGTGCGTTTTTCATTGGAGCAAACAGAAGGAAGTCCGAAGGTGCGAGGTCCGAGCTTTAGGGAGGATAATGAAGAGCTCCTCTTGAGTGCGTAGACCTGCGTGATGCCTTGGATAGTCACGGAGAAGAAGAATATCGTTAGTACTTTTGTGGCGACGAACACGCTGGAGTCGTTTCTTCAGTTTCCTAAGAGTAGCACAACACAGTTCAGAATTGATCGCTGCACCATCAGGGAGGATAACAAACAGAATAACCCTTTCAGAGTCCCATACGACCGTCGCCATGATTTACCAGCTGAGGGTGCGACTCTGAACTTTTTCTTCGATGAAGAGGTACTGTGGCGCCTCTCCAAGGATTGACGTTTTGTTTCCAGTTCACTGGTTAAATGAAAATCATCGCTTGCCTCCATTAATACTATTCACTGATGAGCCCATGTTTATACGAAATGGAATCAAAATTAAACAGTTGTAATAGTTATTGATGGTCGTAGGACGCTACAGAGGAGACCATTTTCCATGTTCGTTTTCTAATCTATATTTTGTGCGGCATGAGGCGTAGCGATTTCAAAGACCCAGTCACTTTAGAAGAGCGACTCACAGGACGGAATTATCTGCATTCTTTTAAGAATTTCGTTTGTTGGACCCCTTGAGGATGTTCTTTTGGCTACGGCATGACTACATTGTCCCTCCAGCACGAAGAAGACCCTCCAAATTTTAAAGGACTTGTGAGGAAAGGTGTCGATGACACTTACCCTAATCGCTGGATTGGTCCTGGTAGTGACTTTTCTTTATCAGGTTGGATGATATCCGAGGTGTACAAACGAAAGGTGAATACGTGAGATGAACTGCTTGGTCGCATATTGGACGCTGTTTCCCTCATTAAATGGTTCAAATGGCTCTGAGCACTATGGGACTCAACATCTTAGGTCATAAGTCTCTAGAACTTAGAACTACTTAAACCTAACTACCCTAAAGACATCACACACACCCATGCCCGAGGCAGGATTCGAACCTGCGATCGTAGCAGTCCTGCGGTTCCGGACTGCAGCGCCAGAACCGCACGGCCACCGCGGCCGGCGTTTCCCTCATTATATAAGGTACAAAGGCACTCAGACAAGCATAACTAAAGATTCTCCCAAAAGTCATCCAGGAATTAAAGTTATGTGAACAGTACGACAGCGACAGCTGCAATGTGATGTGTACGTTAACACTTACAAGTGAATGTGTTAAAACCACAAATTTTTCAACAGATACGTTGTTAAAGACATGTTGTAAAGATTGTACCCGTGAACATATGGAAATCTGACAAAGCCGAAAATAAATAACAATGAACATTAAATGTGTGGTGGCTCGAAAACCATTCGCAATAAGTCGTATGTCTGTATTAAGCTTTGTGCTTCAAATAATCGTTCCTGTCATGTTCCTGAATATTGAGCTTTACTCCACGGAAACCTGTGCAGTACACTCGCTTCCATGGACTGCTGGGAGGAATGGATTGCATACACCCACACTCAAATCGGCAGCGGTATAACTCATAGTAGTATATCTCGCCGGATGCAATGTGTCTATCCGGATGAAATGTGACATCCAGTCGTCAAACTCTTGTGGTCGTTCTGCGCGCGTTAAGGTGTGTGTAGACTGTGTCACAAATACAAATCACTTACCTGTGGTGGTATGGCTACATGGAGAATGTGAAGAAATCGAAATGATGCGGAGAAGGAATGACGCAGGACACAGAAAAGCCTAAAAAAACTTGGTTTAAATTAAAATCAGGGGTTCTAACATTCAGAGTGGAATGGGAATTAGACTGTTAAATGCTGAGAAGAGATCAGATGGATGAAAAGATTACATGGAAAACCTCTGTGAGGGGAAAGACTTGTTTGACGTGACATAAGAAACAGCAGAATCAGAATTCGAAAGAGCTTCGGAACACTTAATATCGAATAGGGCAGAAGGGGTGGATCGCAATAAGGCAGAAGAGATCGATAACATTCAATGAGAGTTTCTAAAATCATCGGGAGAAGTGAAAACAAAACAACTATTCAAGTTAGTGTGTAGAATGTATGAGTCTGGCGATATACCACCTGACTTTCGGAAAGATATCATGCACACAATCCCAAGACTGCAAGAGCAGATAAGTGCGAGAATTATCGCACAGTTCGCTTATCAGCTCAAGCATCAAAGTTGCTGACAAGAATAATATACAGAAGAATCGAAATGAAAATTGAGGGTTTATTACACGACGGTCAGTTTGGCTACAAGATAGCTGATAATTAAACCAAGAGTAAAGAAAAATCAAGTACACAATATTTGTCGATCTGGCAAAACAGTTCGACAATGTCAAACGGTGCAAGATGTTCGAAATTCTGAGGAAAATAGGGTTACGTTAAAGGGAAAGACGGGTAATATACAATATGCACAAGAACCAAAAGGGGACAATAAGAATGGAAGACAAAGAACGAAGTGCTTGGATTGAAAAGGGTGTAAGACAGGGACGTAGTCGTTCATCCCTATTGTTCAGTATGTACACTGAAGAAGCAATGATAGAAACAAAAAAGAGATTCTGGAGTGGGATTAAAATTCAGAGCGAAAGGATATCAATGATACGATTCGCTGATGACATTGCTATCCTGAGTGAAGTGAAGAAAAGTTACATGATCTACTCAATCGAAAATGGAGAATTCTGATCACAGAATATGGATTGAGAATAAATAGAAGGAAGACGAAAGTAATGAGAAATAGCAGAAATGAGAACAGCGAGAAAATTAACATCAGAACTGAAGGTCACGAAGTAGATAAAGTTAAGGAATTCTGCTACCTAGGCACCGAAATATCCCATGAAGGACGGAGCAAAGAAGACATCAAAAGCAGACTCGGACTGCCAAAAAAGCATTCCTGGTCAAAAGAAGTCTACTAGTATCAAACATAGGCCTTAATTTGAGAAAGAAATTTCTGAGAGTATGCGTTTAGCGCAGAGCATTGTATGGTAGTGAAACAGGGAGTGTGGGAAAACCGGAACACAAGAGAATCGAAGCACTTGAGATGTGGTGCTACAGAAGAACATTGAAAATTGAGTGGACTGATAAGGTGCGGATTAACGAGCTTCTACGCAGAACCGGAGAAGAAATAAGTATATGAAAAACACTAACAAGAAGGGACAGGAGACAGGATGATAGGACATATACACATACGAAAAACGTTTTGCATCACCCCAGTTCTTTAAAAAGTAGTATGAAACTTTGCTGTTTCTGCCACTTTGAGTTTTCAGGACTTTTTCCTTTTTGTGCTGTTTTGTACTTGTTTATCGTACTCTTTTCGATGCCAGCGTTTTCATATGTGTCATATGCAGAACGATTCTCGCTAACGTACTCAAGTAAAGAACCGTAAGACTTTACTACAGTACCAATATCGGTATCAACACTTTGTAATAACTTATTGGTAACATTAAATCTCTCCAATATCGCTAACCGAAAATTTGTCATTATCCCAGTTTCCAGGCTACGGAGACTACGCAGCATTCCCATAGCCTACGATCTTAGAGAAGCCTATTTAGTTTCATCATCCCGAATAACTTCCAAAGCTGACATTACTACACTGTTAACATTAAGCCCACAGCAGAGATCGTGGCCTAATGGCCAGAGTGTTTTCGAAGATAGTTTAAAGAAGATTTAATTATTTAATTTTAGGTGCAAAATTTTGCAACGGCTCGCCAAAGGAAAGAGCAGAGTGTAAATTTCTTGCAACAAACGGAAAAATTGAGCCGTTTGACGACATTCTTCTGCACACCATCCTTTTTAGTTAATGGAGCGTGCTGCATGTGGAATAGGCACACAGCTGATTGGTTTAATTCTAACTTGGAGACCAGAGTAAGAGTCAGACACATTTCTTGCATTACCGTATGAATAGGTTAGAAAATTTAAAAAGGGAAATGGATAGGTTAAAGTTAGATATATTGGGAATTAGTAAAGTTCGGTGGCAGGAGGAACAACACTTCTGGTCAGGTGAATACAGGGTTATAAATACAAAATCAAATAGGGGTAATGCAGGAGTAGGTTTAATAATGAATAAAAAAATAGTAGTGCGGGTAAGCTACTACAAACAGCATAGTGAACGTATTATAGTGGCCAAGATAGACACGAAGCCCATGCCTACTACAGTAGTACAAGTTTACATGCCAACTAGCTCTCCAGATGACGAAGAAATTGAAGAAATGTATGTATGATACAAATAAATTATTCAGGTAGTGAAGGGAGACGAAAATTTAATAGTCTTGGATGACTGGAATTCGACAGTAGGAAAAGGGAGAGAAAGAAACATAGTAGGTGAATATGGATTGTGGCTAAGAAATGAAAGGGGAAGCCGTCTGTTAAAATTTTGCACAGAGCATAACTTAATCATAACCAACGTCTGGTTCAAGAATCATAAAAGAAGGTTGTATACATGGAAGAACCCTGGAGATACTAAAAGGTATCAGACAGATTATATATTATGGTAAGACAGAGATTTAGGAACCAGGTTTTAGATTGTAGGACATTTCCAGAGGCAGATGTGTACCCTGACCACAATCTATTGGTTATGAACTGTAGATTAAAACTGAAGAAATTGCAAAAAGGTGGGAATTTAAGGAGCTGGGACCTGGATAAACTGACTAAACCAGAGGTTGTACAGAGTTTCAGGGAGAGCATAAGGGAACAATTGACAGGAATGGGGGAAAGAAATAGAGAAGAAGAAGAATTGTTAGCTATGAGGCATAAAGTAGTGAAGGCAGCAGAGGATGAAGTAGGTAAAAAGACGAGGGCTAGTAGAAATCCTTGGGTAACAGAAGAAATATTGAATTTAATTGATGAAAGGAGAAAATAAAAAAATTCAGTAAATGAAGCAGGCAAAAAGGAATATAAACGTCTCAAAACTGAGATAGACAGGAAGTGCAAAACCGCTAAGCATGCATGGCTAGAGGACACATGTAAGGATGTGGAGGCTTATCTCACTAGGGGTAAGATAGATACAGCCTACAGGAAAATTAAAGAGACCTTTGGAGGAAAGAGAGCCACTTGCATTACTATCAAGAGCTCAGATGGAAACCCAGTTCTAAGCAAAGAGGGGAAAGCAGAAAGGTGGAAGGAGTATATAGAGGGTCTATACAAGGGCGATGTACTTGAGGACAATATTATGGAAATGGAAGAGGATGCAGATGAAGATGAAATGCGTGATAAGTTTGACAGAGCACTGAAAGACCTGAGTCGAAACAAGGCCCCGGGAATAGACAACATTCCATTAGAACTACTGACGGCCTTGGGAGAGCCAGTCCTGACAAAACTCTACCATCTGGTGAGCAAGATGTACGAGACGGGCGAAATACCCTCAGACTTCAAGAAGAATATAATAATTCCAATCCCAAGGAAAGCAGGTGTTGACAGATGCGAAAATTACCGAACTATCAGTTTAATAAGTCATAGCTGCAAAATACTAACACGAAGTATTTACAGACGATTGGAAAAACTGGTAGAAGCCGACCTCGGGGAAGATCAGTTTGGATTTCGTAGAAATGTTGGATCACGTGAGGCAATACTGGCCTTACGACTTACCTTAGAAGAAATATTAAGGAAAGGCAAACCTACGTTTCTAGCATTTGTAGACTTAGAGAAAACTTTTGACTATGTTGACTGGAAAACTCTCTTTCAAATTCTAAAGCTGGCAGGGGTAAAATACAGGGAGCGAAAGGCTATTTACAATTTGTACAGAAACCAGATGGCAGTTATAAGAGTCGAGGGACATCAGATGGATGCAGTGGTTGGGAAGGGAGTGAGACACGGTTGTAGCCTGTCCCCAATGTTATTCAATCTGTATATTGAGCAAGCAGCAAAGGAAACAAAAGAAAAATTTGGAGTAGGTATTAAAATCCAGGGAGAAGAAATAAAAACTTCGAGGTTCGCCGATGACATTGTAATTCTGTCAGAGACAGCAAAGGACTTGGAAGAGCAGTTGAATGGAATGGACAGTGTCTTGAAAGGAGGATATAAGATGAACATCAACAAAAGCAAAACAAGGATAATGGAATATAGTCGAATTAGGTCGGGTGATGCTGAGGGAATTAGTTTAGGAAATGAGACACTTAAATTAGTAAAGGAGTTTTGCTATTTGGGGAGCAAAATAACAGATGATGGTCGAAGTAGAGAGGATATAAAAAGTAGACTGGCAATGGCAAGGAAAGCGTTTCTGAAGAAGTGAAATTTGTTAACATGGAGTATAGATTTAAGTGTCAGGAAGTCGTTTCTGAAAGTATTTGTATGGAGTGTAGCCATGTATGGAAGTGAATCATGGACGATAGATAGTTTGGACAAGAAGAAAATAGAAGCTTTCGAAATGTGTTGCTACAGAAGAATGTTGTAGATTAGGTGGGTAGATCACATAACTAACGAGGAGGTATTGACTAGGATTGGGGAGAAGAGAAGTTTGTGGCACAACTTAACTAGAAGAAGGGATCGGTTGGTAGGACATGTCCTGAGGCATCAAGGGATCACAAATTTAGCATTGGAGGGCAGCGTGGAGGGTAAAAATCGTAGAGGGAGACCAAGAGATGAATACACTAAGCAGATTCACACAACAACAACAACCATATGAATGACCCCGGTATAAAGAAATGTCCAAATCACATTTACTTAATACATTTATTAATGGATCACCCAATCTTTCGATTTTGTGCCCTGAATTTGGGGCATAATGGATATTGTTTCAACAGGTAACCCATCTTTTGATAAACACCTTACAACAAAAGACAGTTAATCCACATGTGTAATATCAGAGTGTTATACGATGAACAAATATTTAGTTTCCTTTCCTTTACATACAATATACTGCACCATCCTTTCTTCCGGAATTGATATAAACTCTTCACACACTTGGAAAGAAAGATACGATGTGATTCCCTTTACTTTGTTCCCATAGATTTAAATATATTTAGCTACAAAAGAACTGAATACATCAGCTCTAGTGCCATCTCTAAATTTGAACAATGTGCCGACTCAAACCCACAGTTGTAACGCCTGAAAGAAAGTCCTTCTGTGCAAGAGTTTCTGATCACAGAAACAACTCGTAGACGTTAGTTTCTTGTTGGTTCTCCTCGTCACTTGTAATCTAGCTTTTAAAGTTATCACAGTTTTCCAATGTTGATAAACTTCCAGGGGTAGTTAATTAACACTGTCAATTTCTCCAGTCATTAAATCCTTCATTAGGTTTTGCACACTGTAGTGTTCCATTAAACAACAAACATGGGATCAAAATACACTACCCTTGCTTTGACAATGTAGGAAAAATATTCTTGTTGGTTTCTCGCAACTCCTCATAATTCCGAAAAACTAAACTTTATTTATCTCGGAAAGTCAGTATACTGCCTGCATGAATTACTCAAACCACTATCCTCTTTCTGTGCCACATGACCGTGTTTAGCGATATAATCGCAATGAATTTGATTTATTACGCATTTCGCACAGTCCTCAGAAGCTTAATCGCTATCATTATATAGTTCGTATGTGTCATCTGGACTAATGAAATGATTGATTCCTGCGCAGTTATCGCTTCTCATATTGGAAAAACCAGGCTCTGATAAACGTCACGCTACAGCATTTTAGAATCCGTTCACCACATTATTACATTCCACATTATTACGCTCTGATGTTTCTAGACTCGAGTTCGAGCTTAAAGTAGCCGACAGTGTCCTATTTTAAAGTAGAGCATGGATTTAAGCAGTGTTTCTCACAATTTCCTCTTTCTCTGCTGCCTTATCTTTCGTGAGTTTCTGGTGTCGAGAACCACTTACTCTTCCCCAACTGTCACTCGCTTTAATTAATGGTAAAATGAAAATCGCACACACTAAACAAGTGCACTCTCTACAGTTTCAAACTAAGCTGAACGACCAGATAATCAGCCGGCTGTTGTAATCACTGCATTTAGAGTTCAAATGGACATTCCTGAGTGTTGACATTGGCTACTCCTAGCCACTCCTGTGATAATGTTAGCGGCGTCTCACAATGAGAGCGACGAGCAGCGAGATTTGTCTTCCTAGGGTATACCGCGTGAGAACGCACGACACTGAATAAAGTGAACAATGGTCACATAGTCAAGAGGTAACGACATACTGAAACAAAACCTGCCACTTTTCTGTTTCCTTACCAGACCGTTCATGATATTTCAGCTGATCCTTGCCACTGTTGTTCATATCCATTTCATTCTGAGTTAAGTTCACTATCTTTTTACAAGAGCTGTGAAAAAAAGTTTAAAAAGATAACTTATAAGCCATTCCTTAAAATCTGCCGCCCTCGGCAGCTGCCTAGTCTGCCTAGGCCCAAATACGTCTCTGCAGAAGACGTAATGAAACACTGACTGTACAGAGAGGTATGTAAGTTAAATTTTTATGTTTTTCACCTTTTAACTTTATTTTCATGAACAATATTTGCTGTTGCGAATATGTACAACAATGAACTGCATAATAGGATCACGACCATGAAAATCTGTGCCTGATCGCGACTCCAACCCGGGTTTCCATTTGGCTATCCGTGCACTACTCACGACGAGACCAAAAATTCCACATGTTGTCAGTCATGTATCTACAACCTTCACTCGCACATCTATCATCTACATTCCTAAACAGAAGAGCTATTTTAATCGAAAGTCGCCTGCCCAGTTTCGACGGATAAATAAGATATTGCGGTGCTTGTGTTATTCCGAATTACATTTCATGTATTTCATAGCGGCTGTAGACGCTGCAGCGCCTGTTCCTCGGACATGAATGCATGTCCGAAGGAACATTACATCGTCATTCGGAATAACATAGGCACTGCAATATCGAATTTTGTTTTCATAATAATACATATCCCTACAGGCATTTTCGCCAGTTATAACATCCATGGGACATAAAAACGTAGTACTTTCTTCGGAAGGCCTCCTGAGGCTCGTGAAGAACACGAATACACATACAGTTCACGTATAGTTCACGTACGTACGAAAATGTGAAGCTTCATCCCATAAAATAGGTTAAGAATCCTCAATAGGGCAAATGTTTTGGAAGCTATTGACAATCATATTCCCAGAAACTCTGTCCCAAGTAACCAACTGATACGCTTCGGTGTAATGTGGTGTTACGGAAGAATTCAATACTCAGGAAGATCAAAGAGCCAATGAAGACATACTGAATCGAATCAGGGAGATAAGTGCTTTCTGACATAACAATTAAGTGCTGACCTGCCCTCTACTTCAACTGGATATTTCAGTGGGCTTCATTGCTGTTATTCCTGCGATCAACCCATCACAGTTGCCTCCAGTAGTATTTTAATTCATTTTACATCCAAATCTACATTTGTATCTATCTCTGTTTTCCAAAAACCACCTTATTTGGTTGGGTGGGGGGCAGGTATTTCTGGTATCACTATCTCTTCTCGCCTTTCCTGTTTCCTTCACAGGTGCCAAGATTGATGCCCTCTTCCTGCTTTTTAGGAAGGCGTTCGATACAGTTTCGCACTGCCACCAAGTGAACAGAATACGAGTGTAATGAATACCAGACCAACTGTCTGACTGGACTGAAGAGTTTATAACAAACAGAACACAGCATGTCATTCAGCTCGGAGACAAGACTTCTAACGTAAAAGTAACTCTGGGCGTTCCCTAAGGGAATGTTATAGGGTAATTAATTACACAACATATATAAATGATGTAGTCCATGATGACGGAAACTGCATGAGATCTTCTCCGCACAAAGCTGATTACAATAGTAAGAATGCAACGCCACAGGACTCTAACGGCTGGAAGACCTTCAGAGTGTAATCTTCTCCTTCTTCCATCTATTGTTCATATTAAACAATGTCTACTTCAAATAAATTATAAGAAAAGACCTTTATGAAGATTTAAGAGGAGCGAAGACTACAATAAACTTTCGAGTTTAATTAGCTTGTCATGTCGACATGGCTCCAGTTCTTCTTGTCTAACGGTCTCATTCTTAAAGCTGAAAATCTCTCCTCAGGTCCTCACGACTGGTTTGGACTAATAAATTTCACGATTGTTCTTGCAGCATTTTTTTGCGTATATATATTTTCTCACATTTTAGTATATCATACTATATTTTGATTTTTCACATTAACAAAGTCGAAATTACATTGTTCGCACAAAAATAGAAAAATACGTTCGATCACATTGAACAGGCAATCTTACGACTCACACACTCTGCGGGAATAACAATATTCCATAGGATTTACAATTTTTCTTAACAGATGAATTTCTTCTAGTTTCCGATACATTATTATTTCATAAATGAATTCCGAAATAAATGTAGTAAACAGTGCCGGTTTGCATGATTAATAATAGAAAGTTCAAGTGTGCCAATAATTCGTAATTTCAAATGTTTCTAAATAAAAGAACGTGTCTAACAAGTGTTTCGAGTGTTTTATAAACCTCTCATTTCGTAGATGAATAACGAGGGGTCTTCAGTAAGGAACGCAGCACCTTTTTTTTCGCAATGAAAGTTGCTGTTATTCAGGATTCTCCAGTCTTTTGGTTACAAAACTCATTTCCGTTCAATGAGACAGCCTTACGCCAGTGTACTGGGAGGGCTTATACGACCATATAGCACCGCTCTTCTGGTAGCCGCCTGGCCGCATCAATAACGTCGCTATCATCTCAATAACGTCCGCATCATCCACGTACTGCTTCCCGCTGACTGCATTCTAAACTGGGCTGAAAAAAGTCGGAAAGTGCGAGATATGGACTGTAAGGTAGATGAGGAACAACAGTCCAATGGAGTTTTGTGAGCTCCTCTCGAGCGCGCAGACTTGTATGAGGTATTGCTTTGTCTTGTAGAAGGAAAAGTTCGTTTGTATTTTTGTGGCGATGAAGACGCCGAAGTCGTTTCTTCCGAGTTTGTCGTTACACGATGAGGGATGACATCAAATGAAATAACAACTTCAGAGTCCCTGAAGAATGATTGAAGGGCTTTGAACTTTTTCTTCGGCGGAGGGGTGACTGTCGCGCTCGATGGCTTGCCATTTTGTTTCTCGTACTAACTGATGAACTCATGTTTCATCGCGTGACGATGTTCAACAAAAAATCGTCACGATAAGCCTCCCAAAGCGCAAGAAATTCTACACAGATGGTCCTCCGTTGCTGTCTATGGTCTCGTGTAGGTGTACAGGAACCCAGACGTCACAAATCTTAGAGTACCCACGTTGGTGGGCCAACGTGTCAGCACCTCGAACAAAAAGTCCAGCTTTGCAGCGATGTGTCTGATTGTGCTCCGTCGACCACCTAGAGTGAAAGTGTCATCACGTTATAACAATGTAGGAGTCGTAGGGTACGCTAGAGATCGGACAGTTTATCTCGACCTTGCTGCGATGACACAGAATCCTCGCCCAACGACTCACCGTATTTTTGTTCACTACCAGGTCTCCGTACACATTCAGCAAGTTCCTCTGAATATCTACTACGCTCTGGTCTACGCCAAAAGAAACACAATGACAGTTCTCTTCTTGGAGCGCACCTCCGTTGTAGTTCTTGGAACTTCATGAAGATATATGGGCTGCTGTGACAATGTTCCACCATATCCCGCAACAAATTCTGCTTTTTTTCAAGCGGAAATAAACTAGAAGAAAAGTGTTACCTTACTTACTGAACGACACTCGTACATTGCCCTAAGCTTCTCCCTCTCAATCTCAGTCTGGCATCTGCTTTTCCTACAATTTATAAAGTGCTTTTCCCACTTTAGGTCTTTTACGAATAGTCACTCCTAGGTCTTTTACGGTACCCAGTGTTCCCAGTGATTTGTTGTCTATCGTCCGTAGCGTAGTCGAACAGTGTCAGATCATTTTGCCTAACTTGAAATACATTACAATTATTTACCGAACTTTTAGTTCCAACTACAGTAATTGCCTACTGCTTACTTACGTTTGTTTGTCTGTGTGGGTAAGTTTGTGTGTGTGTGTGTGTGTGTGTGTGTGTGTGTGTGTGTGTGTGTGTGTGTGTGTGTGTACATGTTTTAAGGCATGACCCATGACACCTGTCGTGAATGAGAGCTTTTTCGTTCTTCAATAAACTCTTTACCACTGTCAGTTTCAATTACGGGCACGTGTGGCAGACTCGTCTGGGTGGAACGAGAAGAAAGCTTTACAGCCAGGAACACTCTGTGATTCCCTGTTATCAAGTTTTATCTACAGACGTTGATTCCAGCGGTTGTGGAAACTCCGCGTCACATCTAGAGGTACGAGAAGTGAACAGAAATTATAGATTTAATTAATTCATGAACCATTACATAGGGACATTTCTTTCGGTAGTTTATTTATGACGAACGATACAGCCGTTCGCCAAGACATTATCTACTCACACTCTTTAACATAGCTACCCATGTTTATACCACTGAACAGTATATGCTAACACTATATGGAATGAAGAGTGTGGAATGAACATTAGTTGTGGTTTCGGAATGTTTGGAATTAACTTTAATGCCATAGTAACATATCAATACGCCCGTCAAGTAATGACTATGAAATGATACTTATACTGTTGTTTTCATCCAGATAAAGCAGCTTGAGTGAAACTTTGCATGTACTGCAAATTCAGAGGTACTGTCCGAATGCATACGAAAACTGTACTTATAATCGTTGTTAACGATGAAAACAAATTTGTTACTCCGCCATGTGGCTAGTACTGTGCAACAAGCTTATTTAATAATATCACATATGTCAAGACGATAAAAGTGTACAAACTATTGGCATGATACGGGAATATCGAGGCAGTTGCTGTATGCTCTGCGTACATCTTAATCGCAACGCAGACTTTACTATGGAACTAGAAAAATGCGGTGTTTAGATAAATTCTTTTACCAGCCAACGCAACTACACCATGTGAAGTTCTGCAGGCAATATTGCGATAACAGGAGTATGAATGTATATTGAGGTAGCCGAAGCTGGAAGAAATTTGGAAAATTGTCATGGAACAAATAAAGTTTAGAAAAGCGGTTAGCATACTCATCCAGTGACCTTTTCTTCTTTTTGATAAACTGAGCCAAACGGAATGGCACTCGGCCAGGAATGAACTGTTGGCATTACCACAGACCGGAAACGAGACAGAAGAGCATAATTAGAAACCGCAGGTTTCATAAAAAGTAAACTGAAAAATTGGCTCACACCCGTGTATAAACAGTTCTCCAAACTCAAAGACGGCTAATATTTTGAATTCAGTCTTCTTTCATTTCTGTAGAAATCATTAAATTCAGGAACATTTGGGACACTGGAAATAAAGAGTGAAACAATACAGACCCCTTTAAGATATGATACTTTCCTTTGTTGTTTGATTTTCGTCCTTATTGTTTTATGTTTTTATAATTTTGGCTTTTTTTATTTAGATTATGTTTTTTTAAAGAAACGAGCAACTATAGCTTAAATTATGTCACATATGGTAAGATACTGGAAAGGTAGGAACTGTGTCTACACACGTCATGACACAGGTTCCCAACATACGAGGTAATTTACTAGTGCAGGAGGAGTGTGTTATACCTGAAAGATGGAGTACGTGGCAACACATGCTTTTTCCTGGTCGGTGTTTCAATCTACTGACCTATTTTAGAAGCACATGAATGAATGAATGAGCGCTAGACACTTCAGTAGCAGTTACAGGGGTTTTCTATGGTTTTTCGTGCTGTGAGACGTGAGGTTGTGTTCGGACAAGCATTTACAAATATTTTTACTTCTACACGATTAAGCGCTGTATAACGTGTTATAGCACGTGGACGACATTGGTAATTCTTCACCTGTAGAATTAACTATTATATATTATACTTTTTAAAATAAATTTTATATTAATTATACGAGAGGCGTTCTACAGTTAATGTAAGTTGGGTTTATTCAGGACCCCAATACACCGTATCAATCCCCCCCTTATTTAGCTACGAGACGCTATTTTTCAACATAATCCCCACTCAGTGCGACACACTAACGCCATCTTACTGGGACGGGCCTGTCAGGCCGGCATGGTGGTATTCTACTGGTCGTCATCGGAGCCGTCATACTGCTTCAATAACCTCTTCATCACTCTCGTATTGTTTCCACGGAGTGCATCCTTCATTGGGGCAAAGAGATATAAACTGGAAGTTGCGTGATCCGGGATGTAGGGTGAATGAGAGGAAGAACAGTTTAATGAAGTTTTATGAGATCGACTGGGATTCGCAGACTTGTATGAGGTCTTGCGTTGTCATGGAAAAGGAGAAGTTCGTTTGCGTTTTTGCAGCGACCTACACGTCGAAGTTGTTTCTACAATTTCCTGAGGGTTTCGCAGTACAGAGTTCATCGTTGCACCATGAGGGAGGATATCAGAATAACCTTTTCAGAGTCGCAGAAGACCGGATGAGCGTGCAGCTTCGAACTTTTTCTTCGGAGGAGAGTTTGTGTGGTGCCATTGCAAGGAATGCCGTTTTGTTTCCGGTTCGAAGTTCAAAAATGTTCTAATGTGTGTGAAATCTTATGGGACTTAACTGCTAAGGTCACCAGTCGCTAAGCTTACACATTACTTAACATAAAGTATCCTAAGGACAAGCACACACAGCCATGCCTGAAGGAGGACTCGAACCTCTGCCGGGACCAGCCGGACCCGTTCGAAGTGATGAACCAAAGTTTCATTGCCCGTGTCGACGTACGAAACCAATTGTAACGGCCAGCCTTGCAACAGGTCGGTGATTTCGTTCAGATGGTCCTTCGTTGCTCATACAGTTTTCTGTTCGGCGGCGACGAACAGAGCAGGCACACGCCTTTGAGTGCCCCAATTGTGGGGCGGGGAGGGGGAGTGATTCGGCACTACCAACAGAGACTTGAGTGCTGAGCAGTTAAGTGTTTGTTTGTAATCCGCCGATCTCTTCGAACAAGAGTATCCGGGAGTTCCAACATTGCAGGAGTCACAGCAGTGTACGGTCGGCCGACACGTGATAGATATGGACAGGTCTGAGCGACCTTCTTACGATGATGACAGACGCCTCAGCCAAGTCTCTGAAGCATCTATGAATAGCTCAGATGCTCGGGTCCCCCCCCCCCCCCCAAAAAAAAAGCTACGTACAGCACCCCCACCTGTCGGAACTTCGTGAAACAACAGGGGTTGAAGCGGGAGTATACCACGATGTTCCACAACAAATTCCGCATTTTATCAACCGAAATCGGTCGAGAATGAAAGTGTTGTGTTACCTATTGAAGGCCCCTCATATGCAGTGCTGATATTTAAGCCATTATTCGTCGTTCATCCACCTGCGTCTAGCTTGAAACAGAATGTCGTCTTCTATCAGGGATAATGTGGTATTTGCAAATAAACTGAGTGTTTTAGTATCATATCGTTTCACCTTTATCGAAAATGAAAATTTACTTTAGTTTCCAATAGCTTCTCTTTCAAACTTGTAACTGGTTTTCAATAATACCTGCATTTAATTTGATTTAACTTACTGATTATTGATGTTTATTAGAGTAATAATGCAAGAAATTATTAAATACAGCATTGTAAACGTTTTTCTCAATTGCAACACTTTCAACTTTCAATAAAATTTCGTTACCAAGTACATTATCAATTGTACCTTGCATCATTGTTTTCCCATGCGGAAAAATCGTATTTTAATGTTGTAATTTTTTTAATGTCAGAAAAAGGTTGCAGCTCACAAAAACTGGAAAGTGTTATTTGAAAATGGAATAAGAATATATATACTGCTTCTATCACATAACTTATTAGTGGTGAAAGTCTGATGTTATAATGCAAAACGCTTTCTCTCAATATCAACATTTAACAAAAAATTAAAATTTCGAATATACAGGATGAGTCATTAACTATTGCCACCAAGAATAGCTCCGAAAGTATGATAGGAGACAAAACGTTTGTGGGACAAAAGTTGCAAGGACAACGGGGGCCATAATATGAGGTTAGTTTTTTGTTGCTAGGTGGTGTCGCGTCAGAGAGATCGACAACTGTGTTTTTAAATGGGATGCTATACTTTGGTACTTATTTTCTGATAGCGGCTGTCGAGAAGAATCCAATGATGTGTCACACTAAGGTCTTTGAAAGCCAAGGGAGGTCACAAAGGTGGCATGAACGTACATATCCAGAAGGTGTTCGAAGTGATGACCGTAGATATCTTGCAATGATTTTATCACATCAGCGCTTATCGAAGCACATGCTCTGATAGTTCTCTCTCGCATATCCTCAGCTGCAGTTGGAAAGTCTTTATAAACAATGTCTTTTACGAATCCCCACACGAAAAAGTCCAGAGGCGTCAAGTCTGGCGAACGAGCCGGCCACGACAAATCTCTTGTGCATCCAATCCAACGATTCGGAATTGTCTCTGCAACTCATTTCTAGCCATCAGCCAAAAATGTGCCAGACACCCACCGTGTTGATACCACGTTCTGTTCCTTGTCTGAAAAGGTATTTTTTTTCCAATAACGGACCTAATGTTTCTTGCAGGAACGAGGTGTACTTCCAGCCATAATAATTTCCTTCGATGAAATAGGGACCTATAATTCTGTCCTCCAGAATCCTACAGCATGCATTAACCTACCACGGGCAACATGGATATTCAGTTGCCCAATAATGCATGTTACGTAAATAAACATTTCCATGGTTCGTCAGTAAATCAAATTAATAAATGTGTCATCCCTCTGTATGTGAAGTTGAGCCCATCGGCAGAATTCAATCTGACGCATACGATCCGTACCAGTTAATTCTTGGTGGAGACTGGTATGGTAAGGATAATATGTATGGTGATGCAGAACACAAAGAACACTACTCTGATTCATGACAGATTCCCTTGCGATCTGACGCGAACTAACACAGGGACTCGAACCACAGTGGGAAGAGCACCAATTTCCGTTTCCTCGTTAGTAACTTTCCTTTGTCGGATATGTTTCAGATGCGTTGAAGATCCAGTTGTTCCCAATTTATTACACACATATTTAAGTGTACGACGTGTAGGGTGAGTGTGTTGAGGATATCTTTCAGCATATAAGTCTCTAGCTCTTACCGAATTTCGTAGGCATTCTCTGTAAATGAGAAGCATGTCGATTCGTCCTTCGAAGGAATACACCATTCACATTTGCTTGATTCGATGATACTAGTCTTACCGTTAATGTTAAGTGTTGTATTGAGAAACGATCGAATGGTGTTTACATGTCAATGGCACGTTAGATGGATACGCCGTATTTGGCGAATATTTACTATTTGCACGATATAGGAGAGAGAATTGTCAGAGCATATGCTTCGATAAGTGCCGAGGTGATACGGAATACCACTCAATCCAAGATAAGAACATTGCAGCACTGCAACTATACCAATGGTCATCACTTCTAACACCTTTTGTAAATGGACGTTCATGATACCTTTTTGACCTTCGTTGACATTCAAAGACCTTACTGTTACACATAACTGGATTCATCTCGATAGCCGCTAGCAGAAAATAAGTACCAAACTATAGCATCCCATTTAAAGAAACGAAGTTCACTGTTATATCTCTGACGCAACCGAACCTAGCAACAAAGAACCAACGTCATATTATGGCCCCCGTCGTCCCATGCAACATTTTTCTCACAAAATGTTAGCTACTATCATACTTTCTGAGTTATTCTGGGTGGCAACAGTTAGTGACTCACCCTGTATAGCAGTAAACTACAACCAGTAGTCGTCGAATTTGAAGATGGTGCTCGATATATTTCTGGGAACACTGTGCTGAAAAAATAAAATAATATATTGTATTCGGTGTCATCAGATGTTATGGTTGTTTACCTTCAGTTTAATAGCCTTACCTCTTAATCACCAAGAAGCTACGTTTCACGTAGAGTAAAAGATGTGTGACGACCCATTCATTGCCTCTTTACACCCCAGACAAGGACGACTACTATAAATAACTCCTTATTTTTCGAGCACTGTACATAATAGAAGGGTGACTTCATGGCTTCATCTAGCGTGTATTGAATATTCATAAGCCGACGATCCTAACGACCCTCGGCATTTATATTACTTATGTCTTAGTCTCGCATAGAAAGAGGTGCCAACATCTGTGTTCCAGATGACCTGCTGGGTCAAAGATTCTCTCGGCTGGCAGGCCTTTCACTGCTAATGCAGCCGACAGCTCCCGAGAAGCGGCACCTCTCTTGTGGACGCGGCTCGTTTCAGTTTTGTTCCTTCTGCTCTCTTACGAGCTCTTTCGTTGAAATGACCTCTAGCTTTCATTTCTTTCAAGTACTGAAGTAGGTCGCTGGCCTTCCGAGTTAATTCTCAGCGTGTCTTTCGGTGACACAGAGCATCTAGAGTTCTGATTTTTCTTAAAATGTTTAGACGCGATACCCTACCATGAGGATAGCAGTTATGCTATAATGTTGGCAACAAATATCTTCGTGATATATCATAATTTGGTTATTAAAATCTACCTATAAGTTTAAATAGTTTACTCAAATGAAACTAAAACTTTTTAAACCTATTTAGAAGGCCTTTGTATTGCATGTTAGCCTATAATTCATTATTCAGTGCCGACAGTATTTCAATTATGAGAACACTACATAATTCACTGGATTTTTCACTTAACTCACACTGTAGTACATCAATTGTAATAATTCGCAAGCAAGTTTTGCCACTGATACCTACGCGATTACAACCATTTAGCCGCATCACAACAAGTCTCTGTTTCCATTCCGTTAAATTTCGCCAATCTCTTCCACATCTACATCCACATCATACTCTGCAAGCCACTTAATGGTGTGTGGCGGAGGGTACTTCGGTACCACTATCTGATCCCTCTAACCCTGTGGGAAGAATGATTGTCAGTAAGCCTCTGTATAGGCTCTAATTTCTCGAATTTTCTCCTCACGGCCAATACTCGAGATGTATGTAAGAGGAAGTAATATGTTGTCCGACTCCTCCTGAAAAGTGCTATCCCGGAATTTCAGTAGTAAATCTCTCCGTGATGCACAACGTCTCTCTTGCAATGTCTGCCAGTGGAGTTTGTTTAGCATCTCCGTAACGCTCTCTCGCCAGTTAAACGATCCCGTGACGAAACGTGCCGCTCTTTGGTGGACCTTCTCTATCTCCTCTATCAGTCCTACCTGACAAGGATCCCAGATAGATGAACAACACTCAAGAATCGAGCGAACAAGCGCCCTATAAGCCACTTCTTTCGTAGGTGAGTTACATTTCCTTAAGATTCTTCCGATGAATCTGAGTGTGCTTTTCCCACTATCTGTTTTATATGGTCATTCCACTTTAGGTCGCTCTGGATAGTTATGCCTAGGTATTTTACGCCAGACGCTGTCTCCAGCTGTTTGTTATCAATAGTGTAGCTGTACAGTAGTGGATTTCTTTCCCTATGTATGCGCAATATGTTACATTGATTTACGTTCAGGGGCAACTGCCAGAGTCTGCACTACTCATCAATTCTCTGCAGCTCGTTCTGCCAATTCATACTATGTTCTGGCGTTGCTACTTTGGTATAGACAACCGCATCATCTACGAATAGCCCTAAAGAGCATCCTACGCCTTCCAGTAGATCATTTATATATATTGTAAACTGCAACGTCCTTATCACACTTCCCAGTGGTACTCCGGATACTTGCCTTTACATCTGTCGCTTTAGTTTCGTTATCATGGAAGTTTACCCTTTCTTTACACTTTCTAGAAATTCGTAACATTTCGTTGAAGGGCATACACATATTGGCTTTATTCACCCCTCTTTCGCTAAAAGTGTTGCTAAGGAGTGTGGGGAACAATGGATTCATAACGATCAATATCTGTTTGCCAGTCTGCCTTAGTGTTGACAATATCCGTGTGCCTGAGCTACCTTTTTTTTACTGTTTAATGGCTTTTATTGCCAGCAAGATAGCCGTTTTATGAGTGCATTAACTACACTGCTCTGCAAAACGTTGCATAACGTATTAATAACTCGATGGAAATGGAATGATATTGAGGGGATTGGGAGGGGGAGGGGGGGGGGGCATGCTGCCAGAGATCTTCCAGTCGTGCACAGAAAGCTCGATGTTATCTGCCGTAGGACAGCGTGCCAATAGCGCCCGCCGTGTGGAGCAACCCCCCACCCAAGAAGAGGCAGTTGAAAGAAAGAACCTGGGTTGTGTTCTGAATGACAATGCCTGTGAACAATATCTGGATGACTTCTCACGGAGAAGAATCATCGGGAAACTGAAAGAAGGATGAAGTCTGACGAGTGTAGCCCTGGAGTTTAGTATTGCTCAGAGCATCGTTTCACGTGCATCGGAAAGGTTCCGAACCAGAAGCACTGTAGCCCGGAGGAGAGGAGGCGGTCGGCCACTGTCGGCTGCGGCTCCACACGACCGCTACACTGTGCAGCAGGCAAGAAGCGAACGGCGTCTAACACTCGAAGGAACGTTGTCCTACATGACTGCTGCAAACACAATTAAATAGTTTACCACTCTATGGTGAGATGATACAGCAACTAGTACGTAGAATGAGGAGAACAAAATAGTCTTGCTTGCGATCTTCAGGTTACTGTTTATTTATTCACTGACGAATAAATAAATAGTAATTTCAATATCGTAATTTCTTCTCCTGATAATTAAATAGATTACGAGGCATGTAGTCTCATGTTTCACGGTGGCACGACAACAGCATGGAGGAGGTCGCTTTCCTCGAAGACCAGAAAGTTGACAACCCCACACCGGCAGCACCGTTTGAAAATGTGTGTGAAATCGTATGGGAATTAACTGCTAAGGTCATCAGTCCCTAAGCTTACACACTATTTAATCTAAATTATCCTAAGGACAAACACACACACCCATGCCGAGGGAGGACTTGAACCTCCGCCGGGATCAGCACCGTTTGAGACTGTGTGAAGAGAAAAGCGACTGTGCGCCTTATTTGGCGAGAGGTGCACTAAGGAACATCGTCCTTCATGATTGTTTTGGTGGGCTACTTATTATACGCTGAAGCACAAAAAAACTGCTATAGGTATGTGTGTTCAAATACAGAGATATGTAAATAGGCAGAATAAGGCACTGAGGTCGGGAACGCCTATGTAAGGTAACAATTGATGGCGCAAGTGTTCTGCATCTACATCCATACTCCACAAGCCATCTGATGGTGTGTGGCGGAGGGTACTTTGAGTATCTCTATCATTCTCCTATTTCAGTCTCGTATTGTTCGTGGAAAGAAGGATCGTCGGTATGCCTCTGTGTGGGCTCTAATTTCTCCGATTTTATCCTCATGGTCTCTTCGCGAGATATACGTAGGAGGGAGCAATATACTGCTTCACTCCTAGGTGAAGGTATCTTCTCGAAACTTCAACAAGCCCTTACCGTGCTACTGAGCGTCTCTCCTGCACAGTCTTCCACTGGAGTTCATCTTTCTTCTCCGTAACGCTTTCGCGATTACTAAATGACCCTGTAAGGAAGCGCGCTGCTCTCCGTTGGATCTTCTCTATCTCTTCTATCAACCCTATCTGGTACGGATCCCACAATGGTGAGCAGAATTCAAGCAGTGAGCGAACAAGTGTACTGTCACCTACTTCCTTTGTTTTCGGATTGCATTTCCTTAGGATTCTTCCAATGAATTTCAGTCTGGCCTCTGCTTTACCAACGATCAACTTTATGTGATCATTCCATTTTAAATCACTCCTAATGCCTACTCCCAGATAATTTATGGAATTAACAGCTTCCACTTGCTGACCTGCTATATTGTAGCTAAATGATATAGGATCTTTCTTTCTATGTATTCGCAGCACATTCCACTTGTCTACATTGAGACTCAATTGCTATTCCCTGCACCATGCGTCAATTAGTTGCAGATCCTCCTGCATTTCAGTACAATTTTCCATTGTTACAACCTCTCGATATACTACAGCATCATCCGCAAAAAGCCTCAGTGAACTTCTGATGTTATCCACAAGGTCATTTGTGTATATTGTGAATAGCAACGGTCCTACGACACTCCCCTGCAGCACACCTGAAATCACTCTTACTTCGGAAGACTTCTCTCCATTGAGAATTACATGCTGCGTTGTGTTACCTAGGAACTCTTCTATCCAATCACACATTTGGTTTGATAGTCCACATGCTCTTGCTTTGTTCATTAAACGACTGTGGGGAGCTGTATCAAACGCCTTGCGAAAGTCAAGAAACACGGCATCTACCTAGGAACCCGTGTCTATGGCCCTCTGAGTCTCGTGGACGAGTACCGCGAGCTGGGTTTCACACGATTGCCTTTTTCGGGACCCATGCTGATTCCTGCAGAGTAGATTTCTAGTCCCCAGAAAAGTTATTAAACTCAAACATAATACGTGTTCAAAACTTCTACAACTGATCGACGTTAGAGATATAGGTCTATATATCTGCACATCTGTTCGGCGTCCCTTCTTGAAAACGGGGATGGCCTGTGCCCTTTTCCAATCCTTTGGAACGCAACGCTGTTCTAGAGACCTACGGTACACCGCTGCAAGAAGGGGGGCAAGTTCATTCGCGTGTTGGATCGGTTAATGCTGTTAAAATGGCAGGTTATCAAGATTTATGTGTGTTTCAACGTGGTGTTGCAGAGGATGCAGGAGCGATGGGACACAGTGTCTCCGAGGTAGGGATGAAGTGGGGAATTTTCAGTACGACCGTTACATGACTGTACCGTAAATACCAGAAAGCCGAGAAAACATGAAATGTCCGATATCGCTGCCGCCGGAAAAGATCCTGCAAGAACGGGACCAACGGCGACTGAAGAGATTCGTTTTATGTGTCAGAAGTGCAATCCTTCCGCGAATTACTGCAGATTTCAATGCTGGGCGATTAACAAGTGTCAGCGTGTGAACCATTCAATTGAACATCATCAATATGGACATTCGGAGACGAATGACCACTCACGTACGCTTGATTATTGCGCGACAGAGCTTTACGCCTCGCCTGGACCCATCAACACCGACATTGGACTGTTGACGTCTGGAAACATGCTGCCTGGTCGGACGGGTCTCGTTTCAAATTGTATGTAGCGGATGGACATGTACGAGTATGGAGACAACCTCGTGAATACATGTCTGCGTGTGGTGAGGGGACTATTCAGTCTGCTGGAGGCTCTGTAATGGTGTGGGGAGATATGGGACGCCTGAGGCGTCTAGATAAGACTCTGAAAGTTTACAGCTACGTAAGCATCCTGCCTGACCACCTACATCCATTCATGTCCATTGTTCATTCAGACGAACTTCGGTAGTTCCAGCAGGGCTGTGCGACATCCTACACGTCCAGAATTGCTGCTGAATGGTTCCAGGAACACTCTTCTGAGTTTAAACACTTCCGCTGGCCACCAAACTTCCCGGACACGAACATTATTGAGCATATCTTGAATGCCTTGCAAAGTGCTGTTCAGTATAGATCTTCACTCCCTCGTACTCTTATGGATTAATGGCTAACCATGCAGGATTCGTAGTGTCAATTCTCTCCAGTACTACTTCAGACATCAGTCGAGTTGCGGAACTTTTGCGTACTCGCGGAGGCCCTACATGAGATTAGGCAGGTATACCAGTTTCTCTGGCTCTTCAGTGTAGTTTTGGGAGACATAATGTTGCTCGAGCTTACTAACCTCCGAATCTTTGAAGACAGTACACTCACCAATCAACGCTTTTGTGACACAGCACTCCTTTACCAGTTGCAACTTTTCAGAGCTGCATTCACCCCTGACTCGACTTTTATGAATGACATTATGCGGTCGCAATAATAAGGCAGGTGGAGGAGGTCTTGAGGAGCAGATATTCGACGAATTGACTGGTCTTGCCGTTCCCGCGATATATATGCTACTGAGGACCTGTGGAAGTGTTGCACCGAAGACCATTCAGCAGTTGTCAAGCGCGCAGGTAAAGGAATGCAGCGCCCTGCCATAAGAACTCCGTGCCAACCTTGTGGAAAGCGTGAGAGCACATTGCAGAGTACGCATGCTGCCTGTGGTGATCACACACCCTATTAAGAAACATGTCCAAGGGGACAATCAACCGCGGCGACTTTAGTGTCGTTATTGTCTTTGTATAAAAGCGTCATTTCTGTTCGTCTCATGCATATTTCTTTCATTTACCTTTTCTGCTATACTGTATTGAGGGGGCATTGTACGTGAAATTCGTTGAAATTTGGCGTTTTCTGTTTTCTACTTCACAATGTTCTTTGGACTTTCCTGAACATTTTCGTATATAATACATTAAAATCACGCAATTCTGAGACATTCAAATAATATTTTAAATGTTGACGTGTGACTGTCAAATTTTGCGGCTACAGATATACTGCCACAGTTGACCAGTTATATCTTGGATACTACACAGTCTAGAAGGCTGTGAATTGCTTTGTTTTGTACCTATTGCTACGTCTCAGAAGTGTTCATTACGAATAAACAAACGAGTCCTCTGTTTCTGATACTAGTTTTCGTTGAAAGTAGTGTGATTATTGCCCATTTTTGTAGTAAGCTAACTTCTGTCGTTTTTTATACGTAAATAAAATGACTAAGCGTAAAAGTAACTTAATGAAACGCAAATTTGCGGGTAACAGATATGTGAGCCCTGCATTTTCTTCTGAAATACTTGAAAACAAGTGTGCTATCAGTGATGGGAACCTCTATAATATTTCTGAAGTGACAACGCCCCATAGTGCACCGAAAAGGAAGGTAACTTTATAAATGGGTGACAGTGATAAACATTGTATTCCTTTGGCAGTAATGGAGGCAATCAAACCTATTTACTGTGATTTAACAAATACTGAGCTAATAAAGAAGTGCTTACATGGGAAGATCCAGAATGTGAATGAGTCCTTCAATATTGTTGTGTGGTGCCATGTGCCTAAAAATGTATTTATTGGCCTTATGACACTGAAGTGGGCAGGGTCTGATGCTGTAATAATTTTTAATGGTGGAGAATATGAAAGGTTTAAGGTTCTGGAGAAGTTAGGGGTCAGATGTGGACAGAACACAGCTAAAGGACTGCGGGAACTGGATGAGCTTTCGTGCACGTGAAGCAGAGTTAGCTGCTCAGCAAATTACAAAAGAAGCTAGAAGGAAAAGGAGGAGACAAGCACCGGGCTGTTGTGACACTGAAGGAGACACGGACTATGGGCCAGGACAGTTCCAGTACATAAAAGACGCAGAAATGTAAGTCTGTATAAGAATTTGTAATAACAAAAGTTGTATACCTCACCATTTCCTAAGTACATTTTTTTTGCAGTAAATGACCCGTTTTCTAAAAAAGTACGGTAGAGACATGAAATTTCCAAGTATGAGATTCAACACATATGGAACTAGAATAATTAAAATATCCTTCAGGTCTTAGAAAGCACGACTACCTGACAAAAACAGCGAGGAAGTTGTCAACGAACAGGATAAAATTCTCCAGAATTCTGCTTGTTGCACACAGCATAAGTACAGATGTATTCCGAGCAGTGGATTAAGAGAATCTGAATATACGTACTGCGATTTTTGAACATGAACGAAAAGACTCCGGGAACCTGCCTATAGAAAACGTATGACAGCATTTCCCCAATGCTATTTACTCAACGAAGATTCTGACATTTTGTAAACAGGAATTGCAGTTATTATGCACCATTCATCTACATCTACATCTACATTATTACTCTGCAATTCACATTTAAGTGCTTGGCAGAGGGTTCATCAAACCACAATCATACTATCTCTCTACCATTCCACTCCCGAACAGCGCGCGGGAAAAACGAACACCTAAACCTTTCTGTTCGAGCTCTGATTTCTCTTATTTTATTTTAATGATCATTACTACCTATGTAGGTTGGGCTCAACAAAATATTTTCGCATTCGGAAGAGAAAGTTGGTGACTGAAATTTCGTAAATAGATCTCGCCGCGACGAAAAACGTCTTTGCTTTAATGACTTCCATCCCAACTCGCGTATCATATCTGCCACACTCTCTTCCCTATTACGTGATAATACAAAACGAGCTGCCTTTTTTTGCATCCTTTCGATGTCCACCGTCAATCCCACCTGGTAAGCATCCCACACCGCGCGGCAATACTCTAACAGAGGACGAACGAGTGTAGTGTAAGCTGTCTCTTTAGTGGACTTGTCGCATCTTCTAAGTGTCCTGCCAATGAAACGCAACCTTTGGCTCTCCTTCCCCACAATACTATCTATGTGGTCTTTCCAACTGAAGTTGTTCGTAATTTTAACACTCAGGTACTTAGTTGAATTGACAGCCTTGAGAATTGTACTACTTATCGAGTAAACGAATTCCAACGGATTTCTTTTGGAACTCATGTTGATCACCTCACACTTTTCGTTATTTAGCGTGAACTGCCACCTGCCACACCATACAGCAATCTTTTCTAAATCGCTTTGCAACTGATACTGGTCTTCGGATGACCTTACTAGACGGTAAATTATAGCATCATCTGCGAACAACCTAAGAGAACTGCTCAGATTGTCACCCAGGTCATTTATATAGATCAGGAACAGCAGAGGTCCCAGGACGCTTCCCTGGGGAGCACCTGATATCACTTCGGTTTTACTTGATGATTTGCCGTCTATTACTACGAACTGCGACCTTCCTGACAGGAAATTACGAATAACCCATAGGCCCGCAGCTTGATTAGAAGTCGCTTGTGAGGAACGGTGTCAAAAGCTTTCCGGAAATTTAGAAATACGGAATCAACTTGAGATCCCCTGTCGATAGCGGCCATTACTTCGTGCGAATAAAGAGCCAGCTGCGTTGCACAAGAACGATGTTTTCTGAAACCATGCTGATTACGTATCAATAGATCGTTCCCTTCGAGGTGATTCATAATGTTTGAATACAGTATATGCTCCAAAACCCTACTGCAAACCGACGTGAATGATGTAGGTCTGTAGTTCGATGGATTACTCCTACTACCCTTCTTAAACACTGGTGCGACCTGCGCAATTTTCCAATTTGTAGGTACAGATCTATCGGTGAGCGAGCGGTTGTATATGATTGATAAGTAGGGAGCTATTGTATCAGCGTAATCTGAAAGGAAGCAAATCGGTATACAATCTGGACCTGAAACTTGCCCGTATCAAGCGATTTGAGTTGCTTCGCAACTCCTAAGGTATCTACTTCCAAGAAACTCATGCTAGCAGCTGTTCGTGTTTCAAATTCTGGAATATTCCATTCGTGTTCCCTGATGAACAGGTGGCTATTGGCAAGAACCAAATTCTCCGATGCGAAGATCCCTAACGCACAGACGTATTTGCATGAAAAAGGTCTTGTCATGAATGGCTCAAATTGTGGCACTGAGAATGAATACTTCTTTTGCAGAAGTCAGTGGTGTGACCAATAAAAAAAACGTTATCTTCGATACCAAAGGTGTCCCGTCAATCAGTTTCTTGAATTAGTGCGATGAGAAGAATGAGCATAATGTATTTTCGTAAGTGTAGGTGGACTTTATAGCGGAGAGGCATCTTCCGCCATAAAAGGACGGTATTCGCTAGGGACGAGCCGACTTTCCTTGACACGCATATGTCTGCCGGAGAGCGACATGCGGTAACTGTTCCCTATTCTCTGCGGTCATTGCTCAATGCGCCAGCCAGCATTCACTCGGGGTGACTAGCAGTGAGGCTTCAGCAGCTGTCTGGCAAGCGCTGCGGGTGATGGAGCGATGTCTTCGCTCGCATTGGCGGAATAGCGCCGGCCGCAGGTGTGGTGTATGAGAGCGCTGGCCGTTGGCCTTCGCGTCTTCTCGGCTGAAGAGACGTGGGAGCACGATCCACCGTTTAGGACTGAATAAGGCACTTTGCTGGCACAGATGAAAGGAGCCGGACCGCCGCCTCCCACGCTAAATTCCAATGCCTACACAGACGGCGCTCTAACACTCACCCTGCTGGCACACGGGCGTTCTCGTCGGCCGAATCATCTGAGTACTTCTCATTTTGACTCACTTAGCACAGTCCACATTGCACAATAGGTGGTCTTCTCTCGCAACAGCGTGCAAAGTGCACTGCTGGCGGCAGTCTTTAATGTATGCCTCTTCCCATATCGACAGTGTAGTCCTTGTGCTACGTCGGAGAGCAATTCCTGTGTTGCGAGGCGAAACAGGATGCACCGCCTACGAAACGGATTAACACTGTTGCTCCTTGGAATGTGAAGGTGTCTGGGAGATGCTAATCGGACGCCTCACTTACACTGCTAGGACTGTAATGTGAACGGTGTGAGATTCATTACTTGGCACAAAAAACAGGACAGAAGAAGCAACACCTTTCACCATTCTATTGTTATGATGCTGGCGCATGTATGAATACAAGAACTGAGTGTGTCTCAAAATAGTCCAGTGGAAACGAGACACGTAAAATATAGGTAACAGTTTATTATTTCGGCAATAACTCCATAACTTTTAAGAAAAGGCGAGCGGAGTGCCGCGGGTTCGAGGCGCCATATCCAGGTGTGCGCCGCCCCTCACTCGGGAGTGGGAGTGTGTGTTGTTCTTAGCATAAGTTAGTTTAAATTAGTTTAAGCAGTGTGTAAGTCTAGGGACCGATGACCTTGGTAGTTTGGTCCCTTAGGAATCCACACACACTTGAAATTTTTTTTAAGACATGACGGACAATACCTTCATAGAAAAATGATTGGGCTTGCATACGGAACCATGATTGTACCCAGGCGCCCGAAGTAATTTTTTCCTGAGGGCTCCAAAATCATACAAATTGCGTGTGGTGAGATCGTGACTGTACTGAAGGCGTGTAGCGGCTTCCCGAATACTACAAGAGCTGACGAGTGTGAGAATTATCACAGACTCAACTTAGCAAACTCATGCAGCCAAGTTGCTGACAAGAATTATACACTGATGAATGCGAAAGACAATTGAGAACATGTTTGACTTTAGGAAAGTAAAGGCACCAGAGAGGCAGCTCTCACGTTTTAATTGATAATGGTATCAATACTGAAGAAAAATCAAGATACGTTCATAGGATTTGTCGACCTGGAAAAAGTGTTCGACAGTACCCAGTGGTGCAACATTTTCGGAATCCTGACGAAAATATGGGTAAGCTATAGGGAGAGACGGGTAATATGTAATATCTACAAGAGGTAAGAGTGGAATACCATAAACGAAAGCGTGTGAGACGTGAACGTGGTCTCTGCCCTTACTGCTCAAACTGTACATCGAAGATGCAATGATGTGAATAAAAGAAAGGTTGAGAAGTGGAATTAAAATTCGAGGTGATAGGATACTACTGTTATGATTTACTGATGACATTGCTATACTCAGTTAAAGTGAAGAAGGATTACAGGATCTGCCGAATGGAATGAACAGGCTACTAAGTACAGAATAAATCAAAGGAAAACGAATGTAATGAGAAGTAGCAGGAATGAAATCAGCCAAAAATTAAACATCAGTTTTGGCGGTCACTAGATAGCAAAATTAGCCATGACAGGTGGCGCAAGAATGATATCAAAAGCAGACTGCCACTGGCTAAAACGGTATTCCTGGCCAAGAGAAGTCTACTGGTATCAACCATAGGACTTAATTTCTGAGAATGTACGTCTGGAGTACGGCATTGTATGGTAGTGAAACATGGACTGTGGGAATACCGGAACAGAAGAGAATCTAAGCATTTGAGATGTGGTGCTACAGGAGAATGTTGCAAATTAGATGGTTCGATAACGCAGGGAATTAAGATTCTGCGCAGAATCAGAGAGGAAAGGAATATGTGGAGGACACTGACAAGGAGAAGGGACAGGATGGTAGGACATCTGTTAAGACACAACTTCCTTGGTATCAGATGGAGCTGTAGAGGGAAAAGACTGTAGAGGAAGACAGAGATTGGAATACATCTAGAAAACAATTGAAGACGTAGGTTGCAAGTGCTATTCTGAGATGAAGAGTTTGGCACAGGAAGTCAGAAAACTGATGACCCCCCCCCCCCCAAAAGAAAAAGGAGAGAAGTGCAGACAGCCTAGTAGGTGGGACCGCCACAGCTATGTGTATTCATCTTGGGTGTATTAATAACCGCTTTAGCTATATTTTGGTCCTTTATTACTGTACCATACCGGTTTCGTGGCGTTAAAGCCACACGCCACATCATCAGGTGACATGATTAAAAGACGGATGTCATGGATTAATTGGGCAGTTTTTCATCTATGACATCCGTTCAAAAAATGGTTCAAATGGCTCTGAGCACTATGGGACTTAACATCTGAGGTCATCAGTTCCCTAGAACTTAGAACTACTTAAACCTAACTAACCTAAGGACATCACATACATCCATGCCCGAGGCAGGATTCGAACCTGCGACTGTAGCGGTCACGCGGTTCCAGACTGAAGCGCCTAAAACCGCACGGCCACACCGGCCGGCTATGACATCCGTCTTTTAGCGGTGTTTTGTATTGGTGGACAACGAATGTTAGGATAAAAGATTCAGAGCTTCTCTGCTCTAATTTTTTAATCGTATTTCATCTGAAGATATGGCTTTAACGCCCCGAAACCGGTAGTGGTACAGTAATAAATGACCAAAATAAAGCTGAAGCGGTTATTAATTCCCAAGATAAATAAAATAAATGTTTCAGAACAAAAACAGTTTTGGCAGGGGAAATTATTTTATGTCAATTACGCGTTTTACCCGTTTTAGTCGTCATCAGATAGTGCAAAAATAGCTGGTTACGCAACCTGATGATGCCCCAAATGGGTGAAACGCGTCATTTACATTAGATAATCTAGCAAGTGAGACACTTTTTGTTCTGAAACACTTTTAAACCGAGTACTGTATAGCCTGCCACGATCAAATGGGATCTTTTTTTAACTGTAGAGTAATATGAACAACTGCAGAGTACTAGGAACAACGCTACAGACGTTTCTCTGGAAGCCCTTACATTATCCCCTACGAAATATCGATTCATCCCCATGCGATTTCCATAGTTTCGGAGTCATAAAGAAAGACATTCATGGTCGTCGACCGGCGTCAGATGAAGTGGTGCACGTCGGGGAAGGACCATAGTTCCGTAGGCAGCGGTAAACGTTTTTCCATGAAGGTACTGACCGTCTTGTCTCACAGTGGGAAACATGTATTAACTGCTATGGCGACAACGTTTAAAATAATAAGCAGTTCACTCGTTTTCATTTTAATGCCCCTTGTTTTCTATCTATCGGACAAACTGTAAAAGGAACCTGGCGCACCAAAGTTTTCATTTTTATAACCGAAGTGAGTAGTAATGTATTAATGGAAACAAAACTAAGCGAGCTGCGTTCAACTACGATGGGGAGTTGGATAGGCAATACAACCAGATACAGTATAGAGGATTGTAAATTAGAAGTCGGCAGAATATTTCACTTCCCCTCAACAATTTTTGTTTTTATATACTACTGTTAAAAGTTATCATTTCCGTCTTGACGGAAAGTGAAATACTTCGTGGTTCTCTGTCGGCTGTTCTGGTACAGCGACAGAAGTTTGGGATCTATCAGTCGTAAATGAATAGAGCGACACACATGAGATCATTCTTCCACATAGTCTCGTAACGAAGTCGTGATATCTTGTTCTGTAAAATGGCTACTCACACTCTCTCAAAAGTATATGCAAAAATATTTGACTTATCTCAAACAATTTACATTTTCTCTGAAGTCAGATGGAAGCACGATTAACAAGGAAGGAACCAAATAGATCCCAAAAAACAGCACGTTAAGGCAAAACAACAGCAAAATATAGGCTATAGGACTTTAGCGGGACTCAACATGGATTAAGACGAAACGAGATGAAGAGAGGAACAGGGGGAGTGAGATACTAGAAGGAATATTGTGTCGCCAAAAAAGAAGAGAGTTCAGCGGACAACCGAACAGCAATTGTATTACACTCATGCTCATAAATAAATGATAATGCTGATACATGGTGAAACAACGTTCTGGTGGGTGGTTTGCGGGCTTAAATCACCTCGAGCTATGACCATGTGGTGCATCTGAACTGCGGTCGTCGCACGGTGGTGCTCGCAGCAGTCCACATACGCAGAGGTGTGTTGGTGCATGCCAGAGTACGGTGCAGCGAGTAAGTGTGCAGACGTTTTCAGTCGTGCTAATGGTGACTGTGTGTTGAAAAAGGCTCAAAGAACAAATACTGATGACGTTATGAGGGGTAGAATACTAGGGCGACTGGAGGCTGGTCAAACGAAGCTGGTCATATCACGGGCCCCTCGTGTGCCACAAAGCGTGATCTCAAGATTATGACAACGATTCAAGCAGACAGGAAACGTATCCAGGCGCTACAGAACGGGACGTCCACAGTGTAAAACACCACAAGAATACCGATATCTCACCATCAGTGCCCGGAGACGGTCACGTACACCCCGGCATGTCCTTGACAGACGGACTGTAACAGGTCTGGTGTATCGGGACGTCATTTTGCACCAGTATGTACGCCTTTTCAGGGGTGCAGAGGGTCCCACCTTCTTCCTGACGGATGATAACACACGGCCCCACCGAACTGCCATCGAAGATCTGTACCCTGAAACAGAGGCGCTGCTGGTCGAGTGGAGCGCAAGTTACCTTGTCGGTGGGTGGGGAACTGTCTGTTGGTTTGGTTGCCGTCGGATCGAGAGTGGTTGCGCCGACTGCCTGTCTTACCTAAGTCATCGTTAGTATTTCAAGTGCTGGCTGACTCCCTAAACTTCTGAGCGCCGTTAGCTGCACTGCTTTCTCTTATGTTCTATTGTGAGTATTTATGCGGCTCATAGCCTTGTCAGGTGTTAGATTGTTGGGGCATTCAGCCTGATTAATATACTGTTTAAAGATAAAGCCTTGGGCCCTCTCCCTAGTAATAATTATTTTAGTTGTGTTTTGAGTCATGGGCCTTCAGCCATTTTAAAATTAAAGTTCCTTGTTTGTCAAGTATTAGATTGTATGGGGCCTTCAGCCTAATTTAAGATATGGCTTTATTGTTTAATTTATTTTAGCCTGAGTTAAGTCATTGGGCCTTCATCCGTTTTTAAATTTAGGATCTTTGTCTTTTGAGCATCAGACTGTTTGGGGCCTTCATCCTAATTGAAGATAAGGCCATTTTACAGAACAAGATATCACGACTTCGTTACGAGACTATGTGGAAGAATGATCTCATGTGTGTCGCTCTATTCATTTACGACTGATAGATCCCAAACTTCTGTCGCTGTACCAGAACAGCCGATAGAGAACCACGAAGTACTTCACTTTCCGTCAAGACGGAAATGATAACTTGAGTTTTTTGTTTAATTTTACTTTGAGACTTAAATCATGGGCCTTCAGCCGTCTTTAAATTAAGATTGTTGCATTTCAGGTGTTAGATTTTGGGCCTTCAGCGAAATTGTAGAACTTACTTAATTTGAGGCCTTACAATCTCTAAATATTCTCTTTGGCGTCTGAATTTTGAGTTAACGGCCTTTAGCCGTTTTCTTTAATTAAAGTGATTGTGCCCTTAAGGCATAAGATAGTGAGGCGTATATAGCCGATAACGAAGTTCAAGAATTTGTACTGTAATGTTTGGCCAAATAAATCAAGTTATATGTGTTCGAGTGTAACTGACAGCAGCACATTTTGGCCCATTTCCACAATTCCAACTACCTGTCCTGTCCTGTGGGGTTTAGCAGGGCGTTTCACTGGTAGCAGAGAATATTTAGAGATCAGAAGGCCTCACATTAAGTAAGTTCTGCAATTTGGCTGAAGGCCCAAAAGTCTAACACTTGGAAAGCAACAATCTTAATTTAAAGACGGCTGAAGGCCCTTGATGTAAGACTCAAAGTAAAATTAAATTAAAAAAAAAAAAAACGAGGCAGAAGGCTTTACCTTCAATTAGGTTGAAGACCCCAAACAGTCTGGCGCTCGAAAGACGAAGGTCCGTAGTTTAAATATGGCTGAAGGTCCCATGACTGAAAACTCAAGGTAAAATAAATTAAAGAACAAAGCCTTACCTTAAATTAGGCTGTAGTCCCCACACAATCTAATACTTGACAAACAAGGAACTTTAATTTTGAAATGGCTGAAAGTCCATGATTCAAAACAGAACTACAATATTTTTTAGTAGGGAGAGGGCCCAAGGCTTTATCTTTACACAATATTTTAATCAGGCTGAAGGCCCAGACAATCTAACACTTGACAAGCAAGGAATTTTTATTTTTAAAGCTGTTAAAGATCCCGGCTTGAAACCCACTGAAAACAATTAAACTGTAATTCAAAACCATCGGCTATGAGCCACATAAATACACAAAGTAGAATATAAGAAAAAGCAGTGTAGCTAACGGCGCTCAGAAGTTTTGGGGGTCAGCCAGCACTTCAAATACTAACGATCACTTAGGTGAGACAGGCAGTCGGCGCAACCACTCTCGATCCGACGACAACCCAACCAACAGACAGTCAACAGACCCACTGACAAGGTAACTTGCGCTCCACTCAACCAGCACATAACCGGGAGTTCAATGCAAACGTAAAAGGCATGGACTCTCACAACCAATCATACATTAAGCTGTCAGACTATACACCGTGCTGGACAGCGACAACACGGTGAGGTAAGAACACTGCCTGAATTTACGTCAATGGCCAGGGCAGGTAACCGGATCGTTAACGGCCACAAGGCAGATAATTCCGTTGGTGCACTACAGTTGAGCCGGCCGGAATGGCCGTGCGGTTCTAGGCGCTACAGTCTGGAGCCGAGCGACCGCTACGGTCGCAGGTTCGAATCCTGCCTCGGGCATGGATGTGTGTGATGTCCTTAGGTTAGTTAGGTTTAATTAGTTCTGAGTTCTAGGCGACTGATGTCCTCAGAAGTTAAGTCGCATAGTGCTCGGAGCCATTTGAACTACAATTGAAAATAACCGAATACAGTTAGACTCCACCAGACGGTGGATAAACCTTCGCCAACTCGAACACACACGTTGTTGCTCACGGGAATGTCCCAACATTCAACAGCGAGAACCAAATGTCACAATCTTGACTTGCTGGTAAATTAAATAGAAACTTAACTTTCGTGTCCAGGGTCGGTGAGCCACGGACGTCGAAGCAATGGGAACAGCCCCACACATTCCGATACTGCATAGAGACCACCAGTGGGCTCAGCCAAACTACGCCCCGCCGAGATTTCCTCGCTTCTCCACGCCAACTGACGGACTGCTCGCACACAGCGCAGCCGGAAACTGTAAGCACCAGACTAAAGATAGTAGAAGGTGCGACTATTGATACATACCGCTGCTGCCTCTCACAGAGAGAGCGAACAACAGCATAATCGCAATAACTGCGGGAAACCAAACACAGAATAGGAACCAAGGTTTAAAGCAATGCATACATGAGCGCAACACGGCTCAGCGAAGTTATTACCAAATGCATCCGAACAAGACCGACGTGCTGTAATTACTTTATTGCTGAAATACCGGTAGACATCCATCAAAGAACGAAGAATGTGTGTGGGGCAGCAAGTCTGTCGAAAACCACAGTCGTGGAACGGTGCCCCAACTTCCGTGGTGCTTCATGATTAGAAACGTTCCCTTGTCGCAACTGTTGTAACGCAGTGGTTACACCAACTCAAGTGGGAGTCACTTTAGCCCTGCCCTATATTTCTGATCGCTCTTCATATGATTGTCGCCTTTGGTCCTGTAAAAAGGGATTAGAAGGAACGACGATTCCTGTCAGACGAGGATGTGCAGCAGGCAGTATTGGACTTCTTCACGCGGCTGCATACTATAATTTACCAAACTAGTACACTTCTGTAGTCGAATGCCGGGATGTTGCCTAGGTGGCCGCAGCCACTTCTCAGAACTTACTTTCATTTTATTTTAACAGAGCATTTGACAGTATCAGTCACAGTTTCTTGATACAAGTGTTCAAGGCGACTGATTTCAGTTACACTGCTTGTCAGATGCTATTCAATCTTTTTACTGGTATTCAAATATCTGTCGTAGTGAATGGGCAACATTGTCTCCAGATAACCATCCGATGGTGATTATCTCTTTCTGTTTTGCACCTAGATTTTCTGCTGACCAATACCACATCCTTCCTCGACGAACATATTAAATTGCTTTTCTTCTCTCTCTGAGGCCTACATTAGTGATCGGAAATGCACCTCGCCACGATCGCGGATTTTTTATCAAGCTGTCATTCTATTGGCGACTGTGGTTGCTCACCACAAATCGTTAGGAACTGCTGTGGATCGCTGCCCAAGTAAAACCGGTGCAATAAATTGGCGGAAGGTGACAGATTGAATTAAAGTAGCGATTCTTGAACACGAACGTTGTTCCATTAGCCTGCTTCATAAAGTACCAATCTTAGACTCCTACATTTTCAGTGAAGTGTATTTGTTAAACTGATATTCCCGTTCCCGGTGATGATGTCGCGCAAATTGACACATCTATCCGACAGTTTGCATGTGGGATTAATTAAAAAGAAATGACTAATATTAATGAATAAATACAATAATTTTACTAGCTGTGTGACCGGTTACGAAGTCTCGTAACCGGTTGGCCCTAACTATTATTAGCACGCAATCCGACTGCATAAAACAAAAATAAAAAATGACAAGGAATTTCCATTAGCACAATTGATTAATTAAGTCCCCTGCAACTATAAAAGCTACGAAACAACCAAGCACAAGTCTAACTGTTCTGTGTGTGGTAGTGTGTCTCAACGTACATGTTTCTGGCTCGGTTCTTTCTCAATACAACAAAATATTTTAAACACCATTTACAATGAACTAATTGGAAAACCAGAAATACTATAATTGCACATAGAAACCATAATTACATGTCTAATAAATGAACACGAGCCAGACGCTTTGTTGACTGTACCTGTGAGCAAGAGGAATTATTATTAAAGAAAACTTTAATACCTTTTTACCTCGTTATATATTAACGAAAATATTCCATTACACCAGCATCATAGATCAAAAGCCCATCTCCTTTCTCAAATATATTCTGAAAATTGCATCTTCTTCCATCTATATATTACTCCAACCGAACAGTACAACATTTCAGTCAACACCCACATCGTCTACTCTCTCGCCCAACAGAACATCGACTGCTCTCGACATCCTCTGAACTACTACTGAGCCCAGTGGAGGTGGCGGAATAATAATCTTTGGCGCATTTCTGAAGCTGTGACTCAGTGTAGGCACCTTTCACATGCCCCTCCTCCACGGGCTAGAACTTGGTGGTATTTTTGCTAGCATTGGTGGTGAAAATACCACCAAATTCGTCCAAAAAACACAGACAAAAATAAAATATGATATTAATAAGTAAAAATCATATAACTAAACAAATCTTGGCTTTGCACTGACCCTTCAATAGCCTAATATATAAAAATACAGTATGGAATACAAATGCTTACATAGATACGATTTTACATAATAGTTTACGCAAGTATCACTTCTCAGCGTTAAACAGTTCAATCAATGACACCAGCAACGACGAATATGTGCAGATAAGAGTCTCATAACATTTCATAAACAGTAAATACACAATAAATTAGTTTACACAAATATTCACACAAAATCTTTTCAATAGTTCAATAAACAAGTAGCACTCCTCAGAGTAGTTGACAGTTACAGCACTAGCGCCCAGCAATCATCAACGGGTGCAAATAGCAGTCCCATAACTTTCATTAACAGTATTTGAACAGCTCCAACAGTGGCACCGAGCAATGGCGAGCAGGAGCAGGCAGTAACAAGTGACATCTCATCAGCGCTTGAGTAGTTCCAACACTGGCACCCAGCAATGTTGAACAGCTGCAAGCAACCGTCCATAATATTCACCAGCAATAATTAAATATTCCATCACATTTCATCACAAGAAATTAAACAGTTCATGACATTTCATCAGGAGATATTAAACAGTCCATCACATTTCATCAGCAGAAATTAAACAGTCCATCACATTTCATCAGCAGAAATTACTCAGATCATCACATTTCACCAGCAGAAATTAAACAGTTCATCACATTTCATCAGTATAAATTGAACAGTTCATCACATTTCGTCAGCAGAAATTAAACATTTCCAAGTGGCACCCAGTAATGATAATAGTTGTAAGCACAAACAACAGTTTGAATGCACACACAATTGCTTTTACATAATTATTATCAATGCTCTTACACTAAACATACAAATTCTAATAAACACACAAATGATATCAGATTATTATCATATTAATTATTACAAATACACAAATATCAGTAAACATATAATATTTATGGGTGTCAGTGCAAGCCACAACAAGTAAGTAAAATAATTATAGAATGAAATTTTCACTCTACAGCGGAGTGTGCGCTGATATGAAACTTCCTGGCAGATTAAAACTGTGTGCCGGACCGAGACTCGAACTCGGGACCTTTGCCTTTTGCGGGTAAGTGCTCTACCAACTGAGCTACCCAAGCACGACTCACGCCCCGTCCTCACAGCTTCACTTCTGCCAGTACCTCGTCTCCTACCTTCCAAACTTCACAGAAGCTCTCCTGCGTACCTTGCAGAACTAGCACTGCAGGAAGAAAGGATACTGCGGAGACATGGCTTTGCCACAGCCTGGGGGATGTTTCTAGAACGAGATTTTCACTCTACGGCGGAGGGTGCGCTGATATGAAACTTCCTGCCAGATTAAAACTGTGTGCCGGACCGAGACTCGAACTCAGGTCCTTTGCCTTTCGCGGCCAAGTGCTCTACCAACTGAACTACCCAAGCACGACTCACGCCCTGTCCTCACAGATTTAATTCCACCAGAAAAATCCCCCAGGCTGTGGCAAAACCATGTCTCCGCAATATCCTTTCTTCCAGGAATTCCAGTCCTGCAACTGTCGCAGGAGAGTTTCTGCGAAGTACTGACGGAATTAAAGCTGTGAGGACGGGGCGTGAGTCGTGCTTGGGTTCTCCGTTGGTAGAGCACTTGCCCGCGAAAGGCAAGGGTTCGAGTTCGAGTCTCGGTCCGGCACACAGTTTTAATCTGCCAGGAAGTCTCATATCAGCGCACCCTCCGCTGTAGAGTGAATATTTCGTTCTAGAAACATCCCCCAGGCTGTGGCAAAGCCATGTCTCCGCAATATGCTTTCATCCAGGAGTACTAGTTCTGCAAGGTTCGCAGGAGAGCTTCTGTGAAGTTTGGAAAGTAGGAGACGAGGTACTGGCAGAATTAAAGCTGTAAGGACAAGGCGTGAGTCGTGCTTGGGTTGCTCAGTTGGTAGAGCACTTGCCTGCGATAGGCAAAGGTCCCGAGCTCGAGTCTAGGTCCAGCACACAGTTTTAATCTGCCAGGACGTTTCAAGAAAAATAATATTTACGAGGCAGGTCGGTGCCAATTATTCGGGATTAGGAAGGGAAAACACAGAAACCATACTCACTCATCTTTCATCCACATATTGTTGTTGTTGTTGTGGTCTTCAGTCCTGAGACTGGTTTGGTGCAGCTCTCCATGCTACTCTATCCTGTGCAAGCCTCCCAGTACCTACTGCAGCCTACATCCTTCTGAATCTGCTTAGTGTATTCATCTCTTGGTCTCCCGCTACGACTTTTACCCTCCACGCTGCCCTCTAGTACTAAATTGGTGATCCCTTGATGCCTCAGAACATGTCCTACCAACCGATCCCTTCTTCTAGTCAAGTTGTACCACAAACCCCTCTTCTCCCCAATTCTATTCAATACCTCCTCATTGGTTATGTGATCTACCCACATAATCTTCAGCATTCTTCTGTAGCACCACATTTCGAAAGCGTCTATTCTCTTCTTGCCTAAACTATTTATCGTCCATGTTTCACTTCCATACATGTCTAAACTCCATGCAAATACTTTCAAAAACGACTTCCTGACACTTAAATCAATACTCGATGTTAACAAACTTCCCTTCTTCAGAAACGCTTTCCTTGCCATTGCCAGTCTACATTTTATATCCTCTCTACATCGACCATCATCAGCTATTTTGCTCCCCAAATATCAAAATTCCTTTACTACTTTAAGTGTATTGTTTCCTAATCTAATTCCCGCAGCATCACCCGACTTAATTCGGCTTCATTCCATTATCCTCGTTTTGCTTTTGTTGATGTTCATCTTATACCCTCCTTACAAGACATTATCCATTTCGTTCAACTGCTCTTCCAAGTCCTTTGCTGTCTCTGACAGAATTACAATGTCATCAGCGAACCTCAAAGTTGTTATTTCTTCTCGATGGATTTTAATACCTACTCCGAACTTTTCTTTTGTTTCCTTTACTGCTTGCTCAATATACAGATTGACTAGCATCGGGGAGAGGCTACAACCCTGTCTCACTCCCTTCCCAACCACTGCTTCCCTTTCATGTCCCTCGACTCTTATAACTGCCGTCTGTTTTCTGTACAAATTGTAAATAGCCTTTCGCTCCCTGTATTTTACCCCTGCCGCCTTCATAATTTCAAAGAGAGTATTCCAGTCAACATTGTCAAAAGCTTTCTCTAAGATAAGTCGGAAGGTCAGTATTGCCTCACGTGTTTCAACATTTCTACGGAATCCAAACTGATCTTCCCCGAGGTCGGCTTCAACCACTTTTTTCATTCGTCTGTAAAGAATTCGCGTTAGAATTTAGCAGCTGTGACTTATTAAACTGATAGTTTGGCAATTTTCACATCTGTCAACACCTGCTTTCTTTGGGATCGGAATTATTGTGTTCTTCTTGAAGTCTGACGGTATTTCGCCTGTCCCATACGTCTTGCTCTCTAGATGGCAGAGTTTTGTCAGGACTGGCTCACCCAAGGCTGTCAGTAGTTCTGATGGAATGTTGTCCACACCCGGCGCCTTGTTTCGACTTAGGTCTTTCACTGCTCTGCCAAACTCTTCACGCGGTATCATATCTCCCATTTCATTTTCGTATACCTCCTCTTCCATTTCCATAACATTGTCCTGAAAAAATCGCCCCTGTATAGACCCTCTATATACTAGTTCCACCTTTCTGCTTTCCCTTCTTTGCTTAGAACTGGGTTTCCATCTGAGCTCTTGATTTTCATACAAGTGGTTCTCTTTTGTCCAAAGGTCTCTTTAATTTTCCTGTAGGCAGTATCTATCTTACCCCTCATGAAATAAGCCTCTACATCCTTACATTTGTCCTCTAGCCATCCCTGCTTAGCCATTTTGCACTTCCAGTCGATCTCATTTTTGTGACGTTTGTATTCCATTTTGCCTGCTTCACTTGCTGCATTTTTGTATTTTCTCCTTTCATCATTTAAATTGAGTATCTCTTCTGATTCCCAAGGATTTCTAGTAGCCCTTATCTTTTTACCTACTAGATCCTCTGCTGCCTTCACTGTTTCATTCCTGAGAGCTACGCGTCCTTCTTCTACAGTATTTCTTTCCCCAATTCCTGTTAACTGTTCCCTTATGTTCTCCCTGAAACTCTGTACAGCCTCTGGTCCTTTCAGTTTATCCAGGTCCCATCTCCTTAAATTCCCACCTTTTTGCAGTTTCTTCAGTTTTAACCTACAGTTCATAACCAGTAGATTGTGATCAGAGTCCACATCTGCCCCTGGAAATGTCTTACAATTTAAAATCTGGTTCCTAAATCTCTGTCTTACCATTATATAATCTATCTGAAACCTTTTAGTATCTCCAGGGTTCTTCCATGTATACATTCTATCATGATTCTTGAACCAAGTTTAGCTATGATTAAGTTATGCTCTGTGCAAAATTCTACCAGGTGGCTTCCTCTTTCATTTCTTAGCCCCAATCCATATTCACCTACTACGTTTCCTTTTCTTCCTTTTCCTACTGTCAAATTCCAGTCACCAATGACTATTAAATTTTCATCTCCCTTCACTCTCTGAATAATTTCTTTTATCTCGTCATACATCTCATCAACTTCTTCATCATCTACAGAGCTAGTTGGCATATAAACTTGTACTACTGTAGTAGGCATGGGCTTCGTGTCTACCTTGGCCACAATAATGTGTTCACTATGCTGCTTGTAGTAGCTTACCCGGACTCCTATTTTTTTTATTCATTATTAAACCTACTCCTGCATTACCCCTATTTGATTTTGTATTTATAACCCTGTATTCATCTGACCAAAAGTTTTGTTCCTCTTGCCACCCAACTTCACTAATTCCCACTATATCTAACTTTAACCTATCCATTTCCCTTTTTAAGTTTTCTAACCTACCTGCCCGATTAAGGGATCTGACATTCCACGCTCCGATCCGTAGAATGCCAATTTTCTTTGTCCTGATAACGATGTCCTCTTGAGTAGTCCCCACCCGGAGATCCGAATGGGGGACTATTTTACCTCCAGAATATTTTACCCAAGAGGACGCCATCATTATTTCACCATACAGTAAAGCTGCATGCCCTCGGGAGAAATTGTGGCTGTAGTTTCCCTTGCCTTCAGCTGTTGGCAGTATCAAAGCAGCAAGGCCGTTATGGTTAGCGTTACAGGGCTAGATCAGTCAATCATCCAGACTGTTGCCCCTGCTGCTACTGAAAAGGCTTCTGCCCCTCTTCGGGAACCACACGTTTCTCTGGCCTGTCAACAGATACCCCTCCGTTGTGGTTGCACCTACGATATGGCTATCTGTATCGTTGAGGCACGCAAGCCTCCCCACCAACGGCAAGGTCCATGGTTCATGGGGGGGGGGGGGGGGGAGGTTCATCCACATACTACGTATTATTGCGTAATTGAATAGTGTTAACTGTGTAAATCCAATTCTGTCAAAATTTGATGTGTAACATGTGCATCAAGATCAGTAATGGCAGCAGTGTATAATACTCATTAGTAGTTAATCAATGTCACAGTCATCATGTCAAGACCAATGTTTGCCAAGTCACGTCAAAATATACGGTTGCTGAACAGCTGTCAGTTTCCAGAATGAGATTTTCACTCTGCAGCGGAGTGTGCGCTGATATGAAACTTCCAGGCAGATTAAAACTGTGTGCCCGACCGAGACTCGAACTCGGGACCTTTGCCTTTCGCGGGCAAGTACTCTACCAACTGAGCTACCGAAGCACGACTCACGGCCGGTACTCACAGCTTTACTTCTGCCAGTACTTCGTCTCCTACCCTCCAAACTTTACAGAAGCTCTCCTGCAAACCTTGCAGAACTAGCACTCCTGAAAGAAAGTATATTGCGAAGACATGGCTTAGCCACAGCCTGGGGCTTTCAGGAGTGTTAGTTCTGCAAGGTTCGCAGGAGAGCTTCTGAAGAGTTTGGAAGGTAGGAGACGAGGTACTGGCAGAAGTAAAGCTGTGAGTACCGGGCGTGAGTCGTGCTTCGGTAGCTCAGCTGGTAGAGCACTTGCCCGCGAAAGGCACAGGTCCCGAGTTCAGGTCTCGGTCGGGCACACAGTTTTAATCTGCCAGGAAGTTTCAGCTGTCAGTTTGCCAACATATGCAAATACTTCTTTCCGAAATATATATATATATATATATATATATATATATATATATATAAATGCTGCTTATTGATTTAACATTGTGTGTGTGTAAACAGTCTTCCTTCCACAGGAGTGTTCTAGTCTGCCATCTTCATCCTTCTTGTTCTATATAAACCAACAACAACAACAAAATGTATGCTCCTCACTTACCATACCTCTTATCCACCAAAGCTCCAATAATCATCAGCATCACACAATCTCATTACTTCCATAATACCTCTTCAATACGTCGATATATGTAAACCTTATCACCAAAATAATTTCACTTCCTTAACCACTCTTTCCTCTAGTGAGTCTCCCCAAGCAAGTACAGACAAAATCCTAGTGCAAACTTCAATTCATCACCCCACACAACCCGAAGACACAATGTTCACACACAACCTCTGTGTAATCCACCTGAGCTAAATCTACTACTCATTATGAATTATAAAATATATTTTGGTTACCGTGTCCATCATAAAATAAAAGAAATGCATACATGACCTGTAACAGCCTTCAATTCGAATAACTTTTAGTAAACAGGTGTGAGTATACAGTGTTAATGAGAACATAAGAATTTGAATGAATGAATTGTAAAATTTCAAATGTGTACACCACATCAAGAATCATGGCAAATAGTCTGGAACCGCAAGACCGCTACGGTCGCAGGTTCGAATCCTGCCTCGGGCATGGATGTTTGTGATGTCCTTAGGTTAGTTAGGTTTAACTAGTTCTAAGTTCTAGGGGACTAATGACCTCAGCAGTTGAGTCCCATAGTGCTCAGAGCCATTTGAATCATGGCAAAACAGAAGCAAACATGTGGAGTATTTCTTTGTGTCAAGTGTCACTTGTTATTTCAAATGCTCACGAAGAATGCAGTGTAATAAATGTCAGTAGTCTAAAGCTGGTGTTGGTATTTCATGTTGTCAGCTTCCTTTCTGTAATAATGAATTCATACAGTTTCCATAAAACGTCCAGTTCATGTGCCTTCAGTGAAGTTTAAGTACCCATGTAGTTCGTAGAATTATAGCACTTCATTTTCTTATCTTAAAATGTAAAGCGCTGAGCGTAGGCAAAACATGCAATAGCGAGTAAATATACCAATAGAGAACAGAATGTCAACAAGTGGATGAAGCACAATCCCTACAATGAGGCTCTGCCAAGCATACAATCTATAATTAATACCATAGTGTAACCTAAACTCTATGTTCGTACACAGTATTTAAGCATTTCTATATACTAAATTAAAGAGTAGTTATGGCAACAAAACAGAAATGTGTAAATATGCAATCCATATATTAAGCAGCAAGTTAATATCTTACATAATAAATAAGTCATTATCATCATATCAGCATAAGCAAATAAATGTTCAAATGTAATCTTAATAAGTAAACATGAAAGCGGAAGCAGATAAATCACAAAGTATAACTTACATACACAGCCATATCAGCACAACTAATCAGGTGACAAATATAATTTAAATAAATAGGCACAGCAGGCACATAATGAAAAATATGACATCAGTGAATAAGCATAGCAGCCAAGCGATGCACAATACACACAAGTAACAACCCTGTTCATTAATAAACCATTGTCAAAATCAGCAAATGTACACAAGCACGACACTTCACAAGTAAGTTCATAGAGCATTAGAGCATAAAATTTAACACAAAGTATAAATCACGTAATCGCGAGCAGCAAATTACGTATAAAGTACTTATCTAAGTAGAAATATGTTACCTGAAAAATAAACTCAATTAATAGTTACCATTTTAGTTTACTACTTTCTTCCTAGAAATTACATTCTTCCTGAAATTTTCTGGATAGCAAGTGTTCTTAATATCGGACACGCAGAGAATTTACCTATAGTTTTTAAAGATTTTATACAACTGTATCCTGGAGAAACTGAACATTAATAACATGATAAGTTATCAAGTCACTATATCTTTATACTGAATTTAACCAGAGAAATTATACTGTGTATTTGTTTATGGCTGTCAGTACATTCACACTGAGCGCTCGATCAGCTGTAGGTAGGCCTGACGTAGGAAGTAATTGTTTGCGTTCAACGGTTCCCTCATGCGGCGCGCGGACTGATTGTCGCTTTGTGTATGTGCTGCCGCTAGAACACGGCGTGGTATCCCTGTGTTGTCTGCGTGTTTACGTGTAACTGTTAATTTTCTCAAAAGTTCCTCATTCCACAAAATTTTAACGTTCGATATATGAGGTATTGACTTAGAGCGCCGTGATTTAAGAGTTTCTACTTCAACAGTGTTATCATGAATAATTTTGCGAACTCTATATGGACCGTTATAAAGCAGAAAAAAATTTGCGACACAAGCCTTTTCCTTTGTGAGACAAACGATGATACTTAATTAACACCTTTTGACCAACTGACAATGTTTTTAAACGACCAGGACGTTTAGATGATTTCTCTCTTCTAGCAGCCGCAGATGCAATATTTTGTAGAGCCATGTTGACAACTTCAGAATGCCGCAGTTTCCGTGTAGGCGGAAAAGGTATGATTTCAGAAATACGATTTGTCGGTGCTTTATTTTTTAGTATCAATATAGGCGATAAAGACGTTGAATTATTAGGGAATTCGTTCAGAATGCTTCGAAAAATATGAAGATACTGGTCCCACGTTCTGTGATTTTGATGACATTAGAGACGACACAATTTATTAATTTCCTTCATCCATCTCACTGACAGGTTAGACTGAGAGTGAAAACGTGAAATGAAAATTGGTTTAATCTTACGACGCCGTAGAGTACGAAGCCAAATATTAGAGCGAAATTGTGATCCATTATATAATATAACTTTATCAACATGACCCACTTCTTTAAGAAAATGTTTCATGAAAGCATTAGATACTGAACGAGCTGTCGCGTTGTGTAAAGGTGTAAAACACACATATTTTGATGTCAATTCCACTACTACCATAATGTACGCAAAACCATTAGTTGAACGAACCACTGGACCGAACAAATCGACTGCAGCCATCTCCTTTAATCTCGCTGGAACGAAAGGAAACAATGGTGCACTGTGAGAAATAGTTGGCGGCTTAGCCTTTTGACATAATTTGCATTTAGCAAGAACAAATCGAATACGTTTTTCCATATTACTCAAGTAGCAATTTTCTCGTAATTTATGAAAGCACTTTCTGGGACCCAAGTGTGCATAGCTGAAATGTGTATATATCAATTACTAACCCACTCATCAGGAATGGAAAGTACCCAAACAGAGTTTTTAACAGAGTTTTCGTTTAAAAAGAGTATCGTTACGAACTAAATAATACTGTCTAATCGCTACGCTTTCCTTTCTCGTCCACTTCTCCTTAATGTCCTTCCGGATTGGATCCTTGTATTGCTCCTTAGCGATGTCCTGGAGCGAAGACGAAGTGAAATTTTCAAACACAACACCTTGAATATACATCAAACAATAATTGATATCTTTGCAGTCTTCTTCAGCACTTTGTTTCAAACCCATAGGTGCACGTGACAAAACATCAGCAATAATATTAGAAGATGTAAACAATACTAAAATCAAATTGCTGTAGATACAGTGTCCATCGTGATAATCTTCCTTGTGATAATTTTTTTGACGTAAGAAATTCCAGAGCTCGATGATCGGTGTAAACCTTAGTATGTCTGCCATAGAAAAAGATGCGAAATTTTGTGAAAGCCCAAAAAATAGCCACTGCTTCAAGTACTGTGATCGAATAATTCTTTTCTGATTTAGAGAGAACACGACTTCCAAATGCAATAGATTTCTGTACTACAACGCCGTGTTCTTCTATCTCTTGAAATAAGTGTGCACCTAGGCCTTTGGATGATGAGTCCGTTGTGAAACAAAATTCATTAGATAAATCCGGGTGTGAAAGAAGTGGAGCAGCAACTAAAGCATCACGAAGTTGTTCAAATTCTAATTGAGCTTCCTCTCACCAACACCAATTAGAAGTTCACATAAACGAGGTGTGGCCAAACTGTCCACTCTAACTAAGCATCTAAGAAAATTACAGACACCAAGGAAACTACGAACATCACGGTTGGTAGTAGGAACAGAATAATTACGAATAGCGTCTACTTTCTCTGGATCAGGAAGAATACCTTCTATTGAAATAATATGACCAAGAAATTTCACCCGAGAACGACCAAATTCAGATTTTTTCCAAATTCACTGTAGCCGAACTCTTGCAAAAATACTTAATAATGAATCCAAAATTCCTTTATGCTCACTCCAAGAACATTTATCAATAAGAATTTTGTCAACATATGAAGTAATATTGTTACAAAAATAAAGAGGTAAAATGTCCTTTAAACCACAAATGAATGCTGCTAAAGATTCATTAAGTCCAATCGGTAATTTCTGAAATTCATAACAGTAACCAAAGGCTAAAAAAGCAGTGCATTATCTACAATCAGGGTGGAGTTCAATTTGCCAAAAACTTGCATGGAGATCAATTGTAGATAAAACTTTAATTCCATGGAAATGTTGAATAAGTTCATCTACATTTTGTGGACGGTCAGTTTCAGGAATGATGATATTGTTTATCTGTCTGGAATCCATAATGAAACGAATTGACCCATCCTTTTTAAGAACGATGTGTAATGGGCTGGTATAAGGACTGACTGCAGGCTCAGTAATGCCTTGATCTAACATGGATTGAAGTTCATTGTTAACCTTGTATCTATAAGCCAGAGGAATATTGTACGTTTTTCCCCGAAATGGTGTGTGATCTTTTACTTTAAATAAATATTGTAAGCCTTTTATTATTCCTGTGTGATGACTAAAAACTGTAGCGTGTGGAGTCAAAAGGTGGTGTAATTCTTTTCTTGCAACGTCCTCTGCCATTTCAGCTTTGTTAACCTGTCCATTAATTAATTCTTCACTATTAATCATATCATTCAGCGCGTCTCTGTATCTATTGTCGTTGTCATGAATGAACACATTGTCCTCATAATACTCAGCAGAAACATCAGAAGTAAGAAACCTTAAACAATTTGTGTCTGATTCAGATTTCGTTTCACACTCGAAAAATTTTAAACATCTCGGCATTCCGGCAACAGTCAAGTTCACGCTTCCTTCGTTAAACTTTAAAATTGCTTTATATATATTAAGGAACTCCAAACCTAATATAATTTGTGTACTGAGTAACGGAACAACAAGAAAATTAGCAGAAAATTCATATCCTTAACAAAAAATAATTTAAGTTGGTCTGTTGTTTGACTTCCACACTTTTTCCAGAAGTAGCTCCTCGAATTGTGGTTTTTGAAACAGGTAACACAGGACAAGCAATAATTCTCACATATACGAAAAACTGATTCACTAATAACATTCAGTGGGCTCCCAGAATTTAAAGCCGCAGTGAACTTATTCTTACTCACACATACTTCAATAACAGGATGTAAAAATGTGTCTACACTATTTCTCTTTTCTTCTAGCGAAATATCTCTCATGTCTTCCAAGCGTACGTAGTGTAAAGTCGTAGTGTTATTACTTTCTGAACCGTCTGTATTGCTGCCAGAAGCCGAAGCTTAAGTCATTGTCGATTGTTTGCGTCACGTCTTTGATTATTCGCGTCACTTCGCGGATCAGTTTCTGCGATTTGCACTTGTCTCTCTGAATTTCAGTCACGTGGAGGATGCCAGTTAGGTCCCTCCTGTTTGTTAGATGTAAATTTTTGGTTGTGTCTGTAATTAAAATTTCGATTTTCATTGGTATCTGCATGACTACTTCTTGTGTAATTTCGACTGTCACTTCTGAAATTATTCTTAGGTCTACTACCCCGGTTATTTCTGTAGCAAGAATTTCTATTATTGTCTGAATAATTTCTGTGTTGATGATACCGATTACTGATTCCGTTTAATTGATTATTCCGGTAAGAGTTTCAGTTATTATAACTGTCTGTGTAATTTCTGTTAGCATGACTGTTATTGTCATAAGGCTGGTATCTATTGTCCTGTCCGTTTCGTCTGTCATTTCCAAAATTACCGTTATAACGTCCGTTCCGATAATTATCCCTTTTCTCTTAAAATCCATTGTGATTACCGTTACTGAAAAAATTACAAGAAGTTCCGTCGTCGTTATCATACTCAAGTTCTTGTAGCAAAGTCTTGAAAGTTTCAATGTAGTCTTTACATCTTCCCGTTAACGCAATATGTTTATCGATTGTGGCAGCGTAGTTAAACAAATACGAATTAATTCAGTCGGGCTATAAGGGTTGGAAAGGAAATGATTCTTTCGAATCATGTCTTCAAAGTATTCCGCCGGAGTGCGGAACTAAGGCTGTTTAGAATTACGCTGCATAATAAGACTATGTTAGACTCTGTCTTGCGTGTTTTCGGACTAATATGCCGATAGAAATGCATGATAAAATCATGTAAATTATTACAATCTCTAATAAGTGCGCGCATCCACACATAAATTCCAGTTTGTGACTTAGTGGCCAATTTGGCGGAAGTGCGTACATAAATTTATCTAACCATGAACATGGATGTATGTCATTATTAGAACTGCGAAAGATCTTAAATTTCTGAACATTTAAAAAGTGTTTATAGTCAAAGTTTTCGCCTCGTGGTGTCAAAGACCTACCGCATCTCTCCCAGTCCGAATGTCGATTATTGTCAAGTTCCCACGTCTGGCGCTCTCTTGTTGCATCTCGTAAATGAAATATATTATTTTCTTCAAAACCCCCCGCTATCGGTGATTTTAAATTTCTTCTACTGTCTTTTCCTACTATTTCGCTTTCAATATGTTTAACTTGCTTTCGTAAAGCCTCAAATTCCCTTTTAACGCGTTCATTAAATTTTCCCTAATTTTCGACATGTTTACTTATATTCTGGTACTCTTCAGTTTCTGCAAAAGGCAAAGGAGCTGTATCATCTGAATCTCTGTCCCCATTTAATCTAAGACTTGTCAATTTATCTGAAATCTCAAGTTTTTCCGTTAAGTCACCTATTTGTTCTTTCTGTTTATTTACGTCTTCCGTAAGTATCGCGACTCGGGTTTCAGTATTGACACATTTAGTAGTTAACTGTTCATATTGTTGTGTTAGGTTATTTATTCTGTCATTTGGTACGGATTCCTCGATTCTTTTAAATATTTCTTCCTAATAGTGCGCAGGTTTTAAATTTAACTCTGAAAATTTTTGTACTATCATGCGATCTCTTTCTTCCTGTTCTCTATCCTGTTCTTTTTGTCTATTTTCTATTGAAGATAATATATTGTTGTGAGCATTCAAAATCGCTTGTATTTCTTCTCTAATTTCTTTCTTCAATTCATCTTTCATGTTTTCAAAACATGTCCTTATTCGTGAGTCTAACAATGTTGCCATTGTTCCCATCTCTGTTTTAAATTGAGATCCTAACTGTGTTTCCATTGTTCCCATATCTGTTTTAATTGCTCCTATTTGTGATCCCAAATTTAGTATTGCACTCATCAACTTCTCCATATTAACTGGTTCGATATTCTTTTCGCCCCTAACATTTACCGTAAAACTAACTTCCTTCGTCATAGCCGTAAAGCTATCTGTGTTCGATACTATTCCAGAATCTTCTATCGTTAGTCAAGTATTCTGAAAATTTTCCGATTGTGAAAATATTTGAAGTTGTTCCGGACTATTTTCCCGGCTTATTAATTTGTTTTATACTTCATTATTCACCATACTGTTCTCCTGTGTTAGCGAGTTCGCCATGTTGACAATTTCGTTATTCTGACTATCATTCTTGCCTTTTTCATGGATCGCGTAATCATTTACAAAACGTACAACCTCGTCACTATACGAAAGCTACACACAATATATCACTTTATCACCAACAATACCATTCACTCGAAATGCTTCCCGACAAACACGATTAACGAACAATTAAAACCTTCACCATTTCACAAAATTGTCAAACCCATATACGACACATCAGATATTAAATTCTGTAAAAACTCCATTAGAAGAATGACAACTACAAATGTTCAACTACAAAATCTACACATGCAATATAGACTACAATTACTAAACTACAAATTACTACAGCAACACTACTGTCTACAATTTTTACTACCAAAAGAATTCCAAGGGACGATCCGAAACAGCAGTCACCACGTGCGTGGGGGCTTAATTAAAAAGAAAAGACTAATATTAACGAATAAATGCATTAACTTTACTAGCTGTGTGACCGGTTACAAAGTCTCGTAACCGGTTGGCCCTAACTATTATTAGCACGCAATCTGACAGCATAAAATAAAGAATGACAAGGAATTTCCATTAACGCAATTGATTAATTAAGTCCCCTACAACTGCACTCCTGGAAATTGAAATAAGAACACCGTGAATTCATTGTCCCAGGAAGGGGAAACTTTATTGACACATTCCTGGGGTCAGATACATCACATGATCACACTGACAGAACCACAAGCACATAGACACAGGCAACAGAGCATGCACAATGTCGGCACTAGTACAGTGTATATCCACCTTTCGCAGCAATGCAGGCTGCTATTCTCCCATGGACACGATCGTAGAGATGCTGGATGTAGTCCTGTGGAACGGCTTGCCATGCCATTTCCACCTGGCGCCTCAGTTGGACCAGCGTTCGTGCTGGACGTGCAGACCGCGTGAGACGACGCTTCATCCAGTCCCAAACATGCTCAATGGGGGACAGATCCGGAGATCTTGCTGGCCAGGGTAGTTGACTTACACCTTCTAGAGCACGTTGGGTGGCACGGGATACATGCGGACGTGCATTGTCTTGTTGGAACAGCAAGTTCCCTTGCCGGTCTAGGAATGATAGAACGATGGGTTCGATGACGGTTTGGATGTACCGTGCACTATTCAGTGTCCCCTCGACGATCACCAGTGGTGTACGGCCAGTGTAGGAGATCGCTCCCCACACCATGATGCCGGGTGTTGGCCCTGTGTGCCTCGGTCGTATGCAGTCCTGATTGTGGCGCTCACCTGCACGATGCCAAACACGCATACGATCATCATTGGCACCAAGGCAGAAGCGACTCTCATCGCTGAAGACGACACGTCTCCATTCGTCCCTCCATTCACGCCTGTCGCGACACCACTGGAGGCGGGCTGCACGATGTTGGGGCGTGAGCGGAAGACGGCCTAACGGTGTGCGGGACCGTAGCCCAGCTTCATGGAGACGGTTGCGAATGGTCCACGCCGATACCCCAGGAGCAACAATGTCCCTAATTTGCTGGGAAGTGGCGGTGCGGTCCCCTACGGCACTGCGTAGGATCCTACGGTCTTGGCGTGCATCCGTGCGTCGCTGCGGTCCGGTCCCAGGTCGACGGGCACGTGCACCTTCCGCCGACCACTGGCGACAACATCGATGTACTGTGGAGACCTCACGCTCCACGTGTTGAGCAATTCGGCGGTACGTCCACCCGGCCTCCCGCATGCCCACTATACGCCCTCGCTCAAAGTCCGTCAACTGCACATACGGTTCACGTCCACGCTGTCGCGGCATGCTACCAGTGTTAAAGACTGCGATGGAGCTCCGTATGCCAAGGCAAACTGGCTGACACTGACGGCGGCGGTGCACAAATGCTGCGCAGCTAGCGCCATTCGACGGCCAACACCGCGGTTCCTGGTGTGTCCGCTGTGCCGTGCGTGTGATCATTGCTTGTACAGCCCTCTCGCAGTGTCCGGAGCAAGTATGGTGGGTCTGACACACCGGTGTCAATGTGTTCTTTTTTCCATTTCCAGGAGTGTATAAAGCTACGAAACAACGAAGCACAAGTTCAAAATGGCTCTGAGCACTATGGGACTCAACTGCTGAGGTCAGTAGTCCCCTAGAACTTAGAACTAGTTAAACCTAACTAACCTAAGGACATCACAAACATCCATGCCCGAGGCAGGATTCGAACCTGCGACCGTAGCGGTCTTGCGGTTCCAGACTGCAGCGCCTTTAACCGCACGGCCACTTCGGCCGGCCGAAGCACAAGTGTAACTGTTCTGTGTGCGGTAGTGTGACTCAACGTACATGTATCTAGCTCGGTTCTTTCTCAATACGACAAAATATTTTAAACACCATTTACAATGAACTAATTGGAAAACCAGAAATACTATAATTGCACATAGAAACCAGAATTACAAGTCCAATAAATGAACACAAGCCAGGTGCTTTGTTGACTGTACCTGTGAGCAAGAGAGATTGTTATTAAAGAAAACTTTAATACCTTTTTACCACATTATATACTGATGAAAATATTCCATTACACCAGCATCATTATTCATAAACCCATCTTCTTTCACAAATATATTCTGACAATTGCAACTTCTTCCATCTCTACATCAACCGAACAGTACAACATTTCAGTCAACACCCACATCGTCTACTCTCTCGCCCAACAGAACAACGACTGCTATCGACATCCTATGAACTACTACTGCGCCCAGAGGAGGCGGCGGAAATATAAACTTTGGCTCAATCTCTGGCGCTGTGGCTCAGTGTAGCCACCTTTCAAGTCAAATTTTTTGACTCTGATATCAAGCGGTAGCGAGGTCGCGTTCCGTTGGAGAATTGGAAGTTCCCATTATCAAAGTAAAGGCCTCAGCACTATTTATATGCAGTAAAAAATTGTACAAATGGCTGTGAACACTATGGGACTTAACATCCGAGGTCATCAGTCCCCTAGAACATAGAACTACTTAAACCTCATTAACCTAAGGACATCACACATCCATGCCCGAGGCAGGATTCGAACCTGCGACCGTAGCGGTCGCGCGGTTACAGACTGAAGCACCTAGAACCGCTAGCGACACCGGCCGGCCTATACAGAGTAACGCTTCAACATGTACTCGAGCTACACATTCCGTTACATTTCGCTTATTTTCGTGTCTTCGAGCGGCCAGTTCGACTTCCCTTGCAGATGTTGACCGGATCAAATCTAAATTGGCATACGTTTTATCAGTTACTCACCTTAGGACCAGGTCTTCGCTTTCTAATTGAGGAGTACAATTTCCCCTCTTCCCGGTTGATGGGCCATTGATATCCCGGAAAACAGTGTGGCTTGACGTGCGACACATGTAGTCAACCTGATACAGTAACACACAGGCTTGTCTTCTGTGCACAAGAACACAGGCACTGGATTCGCCGACAGCTGGTTTTCCTTACCCGATCACCTGATGCTGATTTCTCGGTTGAAATTCTTCTCTGTTCGGACTTTTCCGTGTACCCTCGGACGAAGACTAGTTCGATCGTATTGCTCCTCGGACAGTACACCCACTAAGTTGTCGGTTGTGACAACAAGCCTGAGGACTCTCCCGCCGGAGATTCGAGTCCTTCCTCGGGCATGGGTGTCTGTGTTGTTCTCAGATTAAGTTAATTTAAGTAGTGTGTAAGTCTAGGGACCGATGATCTCAGCAGTTTAGTCCCTTTGGAATTCACACCCATTTGAACATTTTTGAACAAGCCAGACCCCCGCGTTTTTCGCCAATATACGGTGAGCGCGAAATTGTAAATCGGCAGGGCTTCCATGGTATTATGCTTCATTTGCAAATGCGTTGCATCTTGTCTTTCATCTTCAAAGTAATGGGTGATAATTTTATCCTTGCTCTGGGCCCATCTTTCATTTTGTTCTTCCTAGAGATAAAATTTATTTTCTTTTGAGTACCGAAATTGTAGAATTTATGTGCATCAAGCTATATTTTGACGAAAAACGAAGTAGAAAATAAAAAAACTGAAATAAAAAAGGCCAGTACCAAGACAGTACCAAGAAACCATCTGAGGGACCATCATAGTCACAGTGAGAGGGGGCATGTAGGTGGGAAAGGAGGAGCGCCCACAATGTCTCCATTCAGCCTGAATGTCTATTTTTTCCTGAAATACGACATAAAATTGAAACATAGCCCTAGTTTTGTAGTTAATGTGTAATTACGTTTTCTGACCAACAATCTATTTATTTGTAACATAGTAAAAAAATAGTGGTAAGCATCATGCATTATAGAAATAAAGTCTCGAGTTCGAGTCTACGCCATTCCTTCTTTTTTGTAAAAAAAAAAAAAAAAAATTACTGCTGCTGTTAATATTACCCTATACCCGCCTGACCAGAAAGCCTTCTTTCCATGTCACTACACTGCCCCCTGCTATATCTAGGGTGAACATTTGTATTTCTGTTTTCAAATTTTCTGGCTTCCCTACCAGCTCTTGGTCGGCTAGCATATGTGTTTCTAGTGGACACGAACTTGGATTAAGTCGTGGTGCGTCTAGTGAGTTAGGAAGTCAGTGAATTCTAAAGCATCAGCTTTATCTTATCGCCCTTTAAATTCTTTCAGTATTTTCACGCTCATCGCGTGTGAAGTTTTCTGAGCTTGGAGCCGCATTGAACTTTGGGTTAGAGCTTTGTCCCTTGCTCACCTTTCATACATGTAACCATACATGACACCCACGCTAAGTAATGCCTATCACGTCTATTTTGACAGTTTTGTTCCTGTTATTCTCCATCCTTCTCTGTAATACGTGTGATAACTGCATATTTCCAAGTTAAAATTTTTTAATGTGACAGAATCTTGTTGCTTTGTGCTTGAGAGCATGAGATCACGTGGCGGATGGTTGTCTCTTTGCGATAGCAACAGTAATTGCGCATTTAAATAATACTAGAATCGTGCGACGAATTTTCTCTTTTACGTAAGATGATGACGGGTGGCCGTTTTGTCCTTTCGTCCGCTGCCTAGCTAGTTATTCGTCCGGCTATCAGTGTACTACGCAAGCCAATACACTCTAAGAATATAAACGATGCATTACGAAGAAATTATCCGAATGTGACGGAAATCGGTGAATGTGATGTACATTACAGATAAATACATGATTACAGTTTCAGAAGAAAATGGGGTAATTTTTGTAAGGCAGATTCACAAACTGACCGAGTCAGTAACGCTTTAGTTCACCTACAGCCTTACACAAGCAGTGAAACTCCTTTATTTAAATTTTTGTACTTGGACTGAACTAACTCGGAAGGTGAAGCTTCTAAATATGATTTTACTTAAATTGCTGAATGCTTACTCAATGTTCTTAAGCCGTTGAGTGAAACTGAACGTACTGTCTCTTTGCTATTCTATCATTTCAACATTGACCCACAACTTTCTAGCGCAGTGCAATCTGAATGGTTTTAAAAAACGGTAATCTGACTTCAAAAACTAATACAAAAGGATGGTCCTGAATTAGTAGAAATCCTAACAATAACCTATACGTTTCATAAGTCACTTACCTCACAAAAGTCTTCATTACCCGAACTACAGCAATTCCGCAAGCACCAATACCGCCACTTAAATAAAAGATTCTAACTACTGAAGGCTCTAGCTACTGATAGGCATGTTGTTAGTAAAGGAAAGATTTTGTTGCAGAGCAAACAATGTATTTATCTTAATAATGTGACAAGCAGTTCAAAAATTATGTAATCGTCCGTGACATCCTGTTACCAAAATTATATACTCATTGACAAAATTAAATTTCCATGATGGGCAAACGTCTAGACTGTCCACTCGCGCTAACACTTCAGATCTCTAACCTCCATTACTGCCAACTACTAACATCCAACCTCCATCACATTGGCCCGTGCATAAAATACGTCTTTAGTTGTCCGCCAATAATTGACTACACGCAGGACCTTTAAACTGTAGCGCTATGTGAATATTGACTTAGAAGAGATCTGTTCTACTTTCAGAACAAGACATACACTTTAAGAAAATTCGGTCTGTGGCTGTAGGCGTAAGACCATATGTTTTCGTCAGTGCAATGCTACCAAATTCTGATGAGCTACAAAGAGATTCCTGTTAACAGTTATCGATAAGATACAGTGTCCAACTTCTTGAAGTAAATCCAGTTATTACCCGAATGAATTATTATTCAACTAATGAAACAACACTAGTGGATGAAAGCAGATGATTACATAGTTGGCTCAGTATACTGAAGAAAAGAGAACAACAGTCCGTAGTCGCTTTTTATCGTCTTTCAAAGATGTTATCCATCACTGATACTAGAACAATTACATATTTCCCTTGATTTTTATAGACTTACTTGTTTGGGGAAAATTATAAAACTAATAATTATCACTTACCAATGCAGTACTCATAAACTATGCTTCTGTAGACAAATTTCTTAGTCCACTTGGTGGCGTTACAGATCCTGGCTATGAAACGAACTGGCCCCCCAGGTCAACACTCCTGTTTTTAGGGCCTAATGGCGGGCTACAGTCATGTTGTCAGACCACCACTACCCGGAACGTCTCTAGACACGTTTATGTTGGTCATCGGGACTTACGTGGGACTCGTCACTGAAGACAATTTAGTCCAGTCTATGAGATTTGCAATAGAATGTAGAAAGAGAACCGCTGGTCAGTTTGACATGCTTGGAATGACATGGGGTTTTATTAGAACCAAAAACATACAAAAGTTCAAAAAATGTCCGACAGATATCGCTTCATCTGATATGAATAGCAATAATTAGCATAACAAAGTAAGACAAAGCGAAGATGATGTTCTTTACAGGAAATGCTCAATATGTCCTCCATCATTCCTCAACAATAGCTGTAGTCGAGGAATAATATTGTGAACAGCACTGTAAAGCACGTCCGGAGTTATGGTGTGGTATTGGCGTCGGATGTTGTCTTTCAGCATCCCTAGAGATGTCGGTAGATTACGATACACTTGCGACGCCACGTAACCCCAAAGACAATAATCGCACGGACTGAGGTCTGCGGACCTGGGAGGTCAAGCATGACGAAAGTGCCGGCTGAGCACACGATCATCACCAAACGACGCGCGCAAGAGATCGATCACGCGTCTAGCAATATGGGGTGGAACGCCATCTTGCATAAACATCGTACGTTCCAGCAGGTGTTTATCATCCAGGCTTGGAATTATGCGATTCTGTAACATATCGGCGTTCCTCTCACCCGTCACGGTAGCAGTTACCGGTACAAAACCAGAATCACGCATTTCCTCGAAGACAAAAGGCCTGATAACGGTCGATATGGTAAATCCAACCCAACCGTGACTTTCTCGTCGTGCAATGGAGTTTCCACGACGGTTCTAGGATTTTCGGTAGCCCAAATTCTGCAGTTGTGCGCGTTGACAGACCCTCAGAGCGTGAAATGAGCTTCGTCGGTCCACAACACGTTACTCAACCAATCGCCACCATCCGCCATCTTTTGAAACGCCCACACCGCAAACGCCTTCGCTTCACTAAATCGCCAGGTAACAGTTCATGATGCCGATGGATTTTGTACGGATAGCATCGGAGGGTACCCCTAAGTGCCAACCACACAGTAGTGTATGGAATGGTGGTGCGAAGTGCGACTGCACGAGCGCTGACTTCCCCGTGCATAGACGAACCCGCTACAGCCCCCTTTCTTCCTGAACTGTCTCAGCAGCATTACGCCTTGTGCTCAGTCGACCACTGCAGGGTCTATCGCCTAAACAACCCATAGGTTGGAACCTCGAAATCATTCTCGCCGCAGCTGCATTTGTCAACGGACATTTACCCTTTCGAATCCCCTTCCTATGGCGATAGGATCGTAACGCTTAACTAGCACATTCCCCATTCTGATAATACAGCTTCACTATAACCGCCTTTTCAGGTAACGACAACATGCTGCGACTGATGGCGCATCTGATTTTGTCTCTCATTACAGCTCCTTTTATATACGATTGTCACGTACATTGCTGTCCAACGCCATCTGTCGGACATTTTGTGAACATTGTTTTGCTTTTTGCTTCTAATAGAACCCCATGTCATTCCAAGCATGTGTGTCAATTTTTACCTCTGTATCTATATTATTCCGTGGTTTATTAAGTTTCCAAATTTATACTGACATTTTGATCATTCGGTATGTGGCCACAGCATTGCAGGGGGGGGGGGGGGGGGCAGCAACATAAACGCTCGTCCTGGTATATCTTGCATGGATGTGGACAATGAATAGCCATGAAACATACTGGGGATAGACGAAGCTCATTTTCATCGTCAAAGACATTTGAATATGCAGAATTGCAGAATATGAGCTACTGAAAATCGTCACTCACATGAATTGGTGGCACTTCATTCTGCAAAGGTGACTTGGGTGATAAGGGCTGCCGGCATCGTTTACCGTAGGGCCGTATTTTTCCGAGGAGAAGAGTCCTGCGGATGTTGGTACCTGTACCACCACTGGCAAACGCTGTGGGAGTCTTTTGCTCACCCACGTCATTCCAACCCTTCAACAGCGTGCATGTGTGGGTAGGTTCATTTTTATGTAAGATGGCGCCTCTCTGGACATTGCGCGGCCAGTGAAGCAGTTGCTGCAGAGTAATTTCAGAAAAGGCTAGAATTATCAGTCGTAATTTTCCTACAGCCCAGCCGTAGTTGTGTTCAGTGCTCCAATTACGAACGTAGCGGAATTTAAGGCACGCATTGCGCAAAAACGCATTCTGACCTTGACCCCTGAGAAATTCCCATCTGTTGCGGAACAAGCTGTTGCTCAGTTTTAATTTGTGTCTCGAAACGGTAGTCTGCTTATTCAATATGTTTTGCGCCAGCAATTGGACACCGTCGTCATTTTGTTGTTAATGCGGTTTTTGGCACCAGAACAATTAAAAATCGATGACATTTTGCTTTATACGCGGCTTTCGGCCTCTGGACAGTTAAAACTAGAGTTTTACCGTCCGATGTGGTATCACCTTACCGTAGTGGATGGGCTTACCTAACTAACAGTGCCACAACTGTTGATTGCCGAAGTTGTGCAGTCATGCAAATTGAACAGTACGGATGATGTAACGTACAAGACATATAGCGATTCGTCTGCCATTTGTAGCCGAACCCATTTACATTAGTACTCTTACAGCATCATATATTGGTAAAATTTTCTTTAAACTTTTTTATTCTATGATGTTTCCCCCTGCTCAAACCATATGCTTAGCGTTTTGAAATTGAAACTTGAATTATGAACACCCTGTATCTATACAACCCTTTTGATAAAAATGGTTCAAATGGCTCTGAGCACTATGCAACTTAACTTCTAAGGTCATCAGTCGCCTAGAACTTAGAACTAATTAAATCTAACTAACCTAAGGACATCACATACATCCATGCCCGAGGCAGGATTCGAACCTGTGACCGTAGCGATCGCTCGGTTCCAGACTGTACCCTTTTTATACACACTTTTAATTTACTAAGAAGTTCGATTAATGCCCAGTGGCCCAATTTCATTAGTATTCTTGGAGTATCATTTATTGGTAAAATTTTCTTATACTTTTTTATTCCATGATGTTTCCCCCTGCTTCAACCATATACTTAGCGTTTTGAAATTGGAACTTGAATTATGAACACCCTGTATTTATACAACCCTTTTTATATACAATTTTAATTTACTAAGAAGTTCGAGTAATGTCCAATGTGGACTCTAGCAGACGGCGTCCTAATGGGGTTAGATCTTTGACGGGATTTTCATTTTAGCATTTGCCTCGCAAAACACCTCCCCTTAACCTAGTGCAGAACTACGCTATTGGAGCTCATATTATTTTATTTCTGTTAAAATACGTCCTACACAAAAATGAAAGCCTACTATATGTTACATACTTGCTGATGAATATACAAAGTTGACTTGCTGAGTGTGTATAGTGTATCTAAGTGTACGTGACCATCATTTGCCATTAAAGAACTGCTAGCTGTGACAGAATGGTTACGCACGTGAGAAAACACAGCAAAATTCTTTTCTCAACGTCTTCGCTACTGTGGGATTTCAAGTAAGCTCAACGGAAAATAACAAAAATAGGACCAATCAAAAATCAAATATTTCTTTATAACACGATTACTTTGTCATTTCAGAGCTCCTCGCCTAACGTTTCCCTAAATCGCTTAAGGCAAATACCAAAACGCTTCCCTTCAAAGGACACGATCGATTTCTTTCCCCATCCTTGAAACGGTACTGGTTATTCTCTGTCCGTTATGACCTCTTTGTCGACTTCCTCACCTGTTCATAGCTTAATGTATATCAGCAATGAAATAATCGCTATACTTTGCTCGTTTAAATAGATGGCACTATTACGTGTTGTAAGATCTTCCAACGGATTAAATGTTCTCTTCGTAAGGAAGGAAAAGTCTGATAGACAGCAGATCTCCAACGGCAGTACATCCTTGAGATAATAATCTGTCGATGCCAGCCTCAATTCTCAGACCCCGCAGTACTTAAAGAGGTCAGCAGATGGGTTTCCTTCCCCTCCTTCGGGTCTCGTTAAGTGTACTTCAAGTATACTCGTCTTCATCGGCCAACTGCGCCTCTAAAGAGCCCTGTGTTCAATCCCAAGGCAAAGTGAGGTGAAGGAGCTCCACTGCTGATTGTTTCGAAGAACCACAACCACAATTACGGCAATGCGATTGCTACACTGTGTCTTTGTCAGAATGAACTGGCGCCAAAGCCAGCTCTTCTGATAGCCATCACCGCAATAACACTGCGGCGGAACAACACGGACGCTCCTTTCGCCACAAACCGCAAGGTTGGCTGGAAATTTTTTGTTGCGTCCTGTGGAATAGTTTAAACATGACAGTCCATCTGTTTCATATGGTGAAACGCCGTTAGCACTATCTGGTGAATGCAGTGAAGTATGCAAAACTGATTCATTATTTTAACTAAACCTCATCCCTATTTTGTTACTCGGGCACTACTTCATTAATTCAACTAATGTCTGTACGATAAATAAGATAAATTTCATCGTTCCTTTAATTTTTTTCGCTATAAGATAACCTGCTATATTTTACTGTAGATGTAACAATACTTCGTTCATTAAACTACTGTCATTGCGATATTTTAATTACGGCGTTCACCCCATCTGTTCACCGTTTCCGTCGTCAATTTAGGATAACATTTGACACCGTCCAGCACTGCCGTTTAGTAAAATAAAGAAGTACGAGCATATCGTGTATCGGACCAGAGTTGTGACTGGATTAAGTACTCCCTCGCAGACACAACTGAACACGTCGCTCTTAACAGAACAATATCGACTCATGATTTCGGGAGCACCCCTAAGGAAGAGTGATAGGGCCGTTACTGTTTGCAGCATATATAAATGACCTAGTGAACGCGTCGAAACCATAGGTGGAAGCATAAGCGGCCAAAGACACTGCTGGCTATGGCATAACCACCTACAACCGGCCGCTGTGAGCGAGCGGTTCTAGGCGCTTCAGTCCGGAACCGTGATGCTGCTACGGTCGCAGGTTCGAAGCCTGCCTCGGGCATGGCTGAGCGTGATTTCCTTAGGTTAGTTAGGTTTAAGTAGTTCTAAGTTCTATGGGACTGATGCCCTCAGATGTTAAGTGCCATAGTGCTCCGAGCCATTTGAAGCCATAACCACCGATGCAAAGATAACACACACCAACAAGCGACAAACGTCGGCAAGCCCTAGTATATAAGCAACGCTGTCTGGAAATACCAGCTGCTACTAAAGCCGACCAACAGGCTACAGCAGGGAAACCGACGAGCTCGCCCACTCACGCACAAGCAAATCACCAACATCACCCTACACTATGCATCTATGTATGACCTATCTGGCACAAAACGATGTTGAACCTGTTACAGGTTTGCTGACGCTGGCGGAGAGATGAACACCGGCACCCAGTGGCAGCCGCCGAGTAACAGCACCGCACAACGTCAAAGGTATCGCATGATACCGACTACTAGCAGAGCCTATCCTCGCATGACCTGTCGCAGGCAGCAAGACGTCCGCTACTGCTCTTACCACCCCACACAACAGTCACAGAGGCTTTTTTCAATTGGCTCTTGCCTTGGCACTTTTTGTCCTCTCCCCTTCAAACCGCTACCCTTCGCTCGACTTTCGATCCAATCTATCTCCAGATGAGCACGTATTAAGAGTTAACCAGACGTACGTAAACATCGCAGTACCCACATCCTGCGACACCTCACTTTAGTGAAAACGAACCCTTATGCAGAGATGGCAGTAGACCTTTTGAATGGCCATCATGCCGGTGTGGGCGTGGAGGGACTCAACCTATTGCGAAAAAAAAGCGTAGAAAGCTCTTTAGGATTGTTTGCAGATGAAGTGTTCGTTTGTAGCATCGCCAGAAGACAGTACAGATTTGCAGATTGATCTATAGAAGGTTCGTGAATGGCGCAGGATCTGGCAGTTGACTTGGACTTTAATAAATGTAAATATTGCGCATACATAGGGAAAGAAATTCAATGCTGTGCGTCTACAGATGACAAATTGATAGAAACAATATCTACCGCAAAATATTTAGTAGTAAGTATCCAGAGCGACCTTAAGTGAAATGACCATATAAAACAAATACTACGAAAAGCAGATGCCAAGCTGAGATTCACAGGGCGAATCTTAAGGAAATGTATTTCACCCGCGAAGGAAGTAACAACAAGCTTGTTCGACCATTCCTTGAGTACTGTTCATCAGTATGGGATCCTTAGCAGGTAGGACTGATAGATGAGATAGAGAAGATCCAACGACCAGCGATGCGTTTCGCCAAGGGATCGTCTAGTCCACGTGAGAGTGTTCCAAATTGTTCAAAAGGCTCTGAGCTCTATGGGACTTAACATCTGAGGTCATCAGTCCCCTAGACTTAGAACTACTTAAACCTAACTAGCCTATGGACATAACAGACATCAATGCCCGAGGCAGGATTCGCACCTGCGACCGTAGCAGCAGCGCAGTTCCGGGCTGTAGCGCTTAGAACCGCTCGGCCACAACGGCCGGCTGAGAGTGTTCCAGAGACGCTCAAGAAACTGCAGTGGTAGACGTTGCAAGAGAGGCATTGTGCACCACGGAAAGGTTTAGTACTGAAATTTCTGGAGAACACTTTCCGAGAAGAGTCAGAAAACATTTTGCTTCATCCCATGTACATCTAGCGAAACGTTCACGAGAAAATTAGAGACATTAGAGGTAATACAGAGATTCACCGACAGTCGTTCTCCCACGCACCATTAGGGAAGGGGAACAGTTAGTGACATCAAAAATACCCTCCGCTACCCACCGTTAGGTGGCTTGCGGATTACTGATGTAGCTGTAGGTACCTTGTTTGTGTCTATATTTCTTAGTTGTGGCATTGAATTTGCAGTTAGTTTTACATTAGCAATGTTAAACACTTGCCAGAACTGTTTTCAGAGTTACAAGAAGATAAACATTCGTACACATCAGTGTTCACTCTGAGTTTGTTCGTTCAGAAATTGATTTCTCATGCTAACTATGGCATTCATAAAGCCGCCAACGTATCGGCTAGATCTCATTACTCAGTCTATCGCTCAAGGGGGACGTGTACGAAAGTGACAAAAAATGTAATGTGCCGATTTTGTTTCTATTCAGTAGTGACATTTATTGACTACTATTTCTCGAAGGGTAATTTTCGAAATCGCGCGGGAAGAGGTGAAAGAAATCTATTTTGTTCGATGTTTTCGGGCCATGTTCCCTTTCTCAACCGTCTGTAGAATAACAGTTAATACACCCACAAGAAACACATTCCTGAATACGTTGCCTAGCCCAGATTTAGGTTCCTGCAAATCCTGGCCTTCTAAGGATGTGTTCGTAGCAGTAAACCTAACTGAAAATCCAGATGTCCGCAGCTCGCGGTCGCGCGAAGTAGTTGTACGTTCTAGGGGACTGATGACCATAGATGTTGAGTCCCATAGTGCTAAGAGCCATTTAAACCATTTTTTTTTTATTTTCTTCCAAGTTTTTTTTTTTTTTTTTTTTTTTTTTTTTTTTTTTTTTTTTTTTTTTTTTTTTTTTGTAAAGTCCAAATGAGTCTCTGAATGCGCATATCTATAAACTGCTGCCCAGACAACATTTTCTGATACACACTTCTAAAACTAGCAACGTATCCTTCTATAACTGTTTTTAAGATAGGGAGATGCGAGAGAGTCAAAGTGTTACAGAGTTTGAGCTTCAGGGCTGATGCATTCACTCTTGAGGACAGGGATCGTTGTCGCGTGCCTAGAGCTGAAATATCTGTTGAAGAGCTATGTAGCAAAGGAATCAAGACAAAAGACTAGAAGATAAGTCTTGACCAGAGAGACTATATTGAATACAATTCTGTGACTTTCTCACAACCTATAACTAAAGAAAATATGTTTAATTTTGAAATTCTTTTTCCCAGAAGCTCTAGGCGACCGAACAACCGCAGAAGCCGTTTGGGGGCTAGTAACGTCATAGTAGTATCTCTATACGTGAAGACTATATAGAGCACTACAGCGCTTGACTCGACCTGACCCAGTCGGAGACACACACATTACTCTGTGCGACATTCGAATTTATTATCCGGCGAGTTATAACGGTAAAACTAGTTCGAAACTGGAGTCGCGGCGTACTAAATTTACGCTTCTGTGTGTATTAAAGTACTTCAGGTAATATCTTGTATCTTTTGATTACCAATTCTTTTCGGCTACATGTCTAAATTATATGCAGTGTAACTACCTGAATAGAGAAATATTTAGGATATATTTATAAGAGGAGTTACACTATGTGATTAAAAGTATCCGGACACCTGGCTGAAAATGGCTTACAAGTTCGTGGCGCCCTCCATCGGTATTGCAGGAGATCAATATGGTGTTGGCCCACTCTTAACCTTCATGACAGCTTCCACTCTCGCAAGCATACGTTGAATCAGGTGCTGGAAGGTTTCTTGGGCAATGGCAGCCCATTCTTCTCGGAGTGCTGCACTGAGGAGAGGTAACTATGTCAGTCGGTGAGGCCTGACACGAAGTCAGCGTTCCAGAAATCCCAAAGGTGTGCTAAAGGATTCGGGTTACGACTCTGTGCAGGCCAGTCCACTACAGGGATGTCACTGTCGTGTAACTACTCTGCCACAGGCAGTGCGTTATGAACAGCTTCTCGATCGTGTTGAAAGATGCAAGCGCCATCCCCGAATTGTTCATCAACAGTTGGAAGCAAGAAGGTGCTTAAAACATCAATGTAAGCCCGTGCTGTGATAGTGCCATGTACTACAACAAGGGGTGCAAATCCCCTCCACGAAAGACATGACCACACCATAACACCACCGCCTCCGAATTTAAGTGCTGGCACTAGACACACTGGCAGATGACGTTCACCGGGCATTCGCCATCGGATCGCCACATTGTGTACCTTGATGCGTCACCCCACACAACCCTTTTTCCACTGTTCAGTCATCCAATGTTTACGCTCCTTACACCAACCGCGGCGTCGTTTGGCATTTACCGGCGTGATGGGTGGCTTATGAGCAGCCACTCGGCAATGAAATCCAAGTTTTCTCGCCAGGGAACAACAGAAAATGTAAATTTGTACCGTGGGGAGTACAGTAATATTAAGCACTGATAGAAGTAATGTCCACACATTCCAATTACGTACATTCTTTTTAGTTAGACTCCATAAAAACTCTACATCTGAGCTGAAGTATAAATGGGAAAACAAACGTTTATGTTGTGGGGAAAAAAGACTGTTCTGTTTTAGTACAGCCTTCGATGTGATATACTGGCAAGTGTTATGGTTACATTAGAGGAAGCCGGAATACGTGACAACGTAATAACCTGTAGTGGTACAGTGGTTTCTAACATGGGTCACATCGCCATATTGCCTGAAGATTAACTCATAATTGTTTGAATCGATAGCAAATAAATTAAATCCATTAACACAGCCGAGTGGGAGAAAAGCATTAACAGAATAGTCCATACTCCCCATAGCAAAATATTCCTCAAGTGAAGTCACCAATTTCTAGCGCTGTTGTAGCAACAAGATCAACATATAACTGTGTTACGGGAAGAAAACTGACCCTGTTAAGAATGTTTTCTTCCACGTACGGCAACAGATCCATAATGACTGTAAAACTATAATCATTGTGTACGTTTTAATAGACAATTCACTGAGTGCCTCTCTCCTTTTTTTTTAAGTTACTTATTTTGGATTTTCTGTTTAAATTTTAACCTAAGTTCTAACTCAGTAATGAGTACTTTGTGCAGCGGCGACATATTTTGAGATCACATAATCGATTAATATCGCATGAAAGAGGAAGAAATTCGTGATAAGTAAAAAAAGTCCATTTTGGAGCCGAAGGAATTTCAGAAACATCAAGTAATAGCGTTTGTATTTATAATGACAGAACTCAATAATAGTTTTATTGTTATCGTGGAGGCCATGGAGAAATGATTACACAACTTTAGCGTAGCCTCAATATGAAATAAATAATTTAGAAGCACAATCCAGAGCAGAAAATTACGAAGCCAATGAAGTAAACATGCGTTTTAATATTCATTCCTTGTTCCAAATATGAACGATAAGTTGATATTTGTATACAGGCATTGCTCAGTTTTTTGCGACTGTCACGATGAATAATATCTGCATATGTCATTTCGAAATGTCTGCAATTTAGACTATAGAAAATCTTTTTGGGTAGAAGTGATCGTTTTTTCAGTTCGTGATCGTGGCAATTCATAGTAATTTTCTACTATTTCTTTGATTGTTAGTTGTGTGTTACTTTAGTTTTCTCTCATTTTTATTACGTGAATAAAAGTGTCATCAGCCTGATACAGTCACTCAAACTCCACACAAACTCAAGATTTTAGAAAGACTCGCTTGTCAGGTACGCTAGGCAGACGAGACATGCTGCACTGCACAGTTTTTTGCGGGAAACGAGTTTGAGTCTGAATGAATTATGGCAGGAGATTACACGACACGCTGCTATGACGTGAAAGCACAAATAATACTGAGGCTTTACGTTGCAGGTATTACTAACCTTTCGACGTGGCCATAATTTCGTCTGTTGCATCAGTACTGCGTCGAGTGTCGTATGGACGAGCAGCTTTCGTCATTTACTTATTTACATTCACTCACTTAGTTTTGCGTCAATTCCTAACATTCGCTCTTAATACCGACCGTTAAATTTTATGTTCGGTAGAAAGTAAAAATAAAAAACTAAAAGAAGATGATCCACTCAGGACGTTAGTAACTTATTTTGAAATATTGAGTACCCCAAGGATCACAAGATGTAGCATATAAAACTGGAAACCGGTACACGTCTCACCTCAATTATTTTATTCAAGAGGTACTAGAATGCGTACAAACATGGCAGGCGACTGCACTTGAATATCTCGACACTAGAAATTACAGATTTTGAGCCGAATTAACAGGTCTCTGAAGTAATACAGGACGTTTACGAAATTTATAGCACAATGTACGTTTTCATAATTCACTTTCGTTCACCTGTTGTTTATTAAACGCAGATCAGTATACTTGAATCTAAACTGTACCTGAACTAAACTGGTTAATGGTATAATATGAGGATCTGCTTGATGCCAGATGATTAACTCATATTCGATCGTCAGGGAGATAGACAACAAGACTCCATAGAAATATCGTTAACCAACAAGATTTTGAAAAAGGCCTCTTGATCATAGAAGTGTTTGAGGTAAAATCGTCGGAAGTCTTGCAAAGCTGTGGATATTCGAATAAATTTAGTAGTCTAAAGTTCGTGAGTAGTCATAGAATGCAATGCGAACATAACAAAAAGATAAGTGTTATGGATTTTTCAGTGATATGTACTAGATAGGTCAATTACAAAGTTACTGTCGAATTCAGGTAACCCTTTAAAGGTATTATTAAAATGGGTTCCAAAGAAGCTTCGAGGCAGACTGACTTAACAAACAAGTATGGAAATCATGTTTTGAACCTGTGTGGTAATTTCTTTGTACTTACAGAGTTCTAAAAATCCGAACTAGTAAAATATAAGTAGTACATCTGTCAGCTGGTTTGTCTATACGCTATGAATTTCATAGATTTAATTTTGTTTTCAGTTTGGTTCACATCACACAAATTTATTTCTTCATTCTGTTTACTATGGCGTATACTCGCTGTAAGTATAATTTAGTTATTGCCTATCCTTGAGACTAAAACCTCAGTGAGTATTTAAGAGTGAGAAATGACGTAATTTCTGTGAGGGACAGGCGACACCTAACCACGTTCTAGAGGGTGGAAGGGCAATCACTAGATTGGTGGGGTACTGAGCTCCAACCTGTCACAGAGACAGGGACGCCCGAATAATTGATAATTACTGATATACACTCTGAGGAATGGGACCACTGTCGCATTCCAACAGTTGACTCCCTTGGTACTGTTATGGGAAGGATGTACTTCGAGGGGTAGATGTGAGCGCGTAATCTGAAGTACAAGCAGTGTTACTCAGATGGTACACTTATGCTTATATATGTATGATTAGTTGTAAAAGCGAGGATGATTGAAACAATTATCACTTCTTGATACCCAAAATACGGAATATCCCTCAAGCCAAACAAATACTAGGAAACATCCCGTGCCTGTTTCCTAGGATTCCTGGCAAACGCACTTAATTCGATGGTGTGAAGATGGGGGTGCCAACAGTTATGCGAATTAGCTTTAGCTGGAGGCAGCCTGCGTGGTGTATTGATATGTTTGTAGTTACGTCCACAGGAGCCAAAATTTAGAGCGGCCATAATCCTTCCGTCCTGGTGATTCAATGTGCTCTTCCTCTGTGCTCTGGTAAATAGCTTAAACTGAACTCGATGGCCCAGAATACTCGACTACCCCACAGCTCTAAGAATGTTCCATGTAAAGAACTTGTTTAATGGTAGCTGTTATTATTTTTATTGTATTTTGCTTTTAGGTTCAAACCTTATTTGCAACTACATAAAAAACTATTTACATTTCATAATCGTATTTTCATATGTTACTGCTTATATTGAATATGTCGCTACTTTGCTTCATACTCCTATTTGTGAATGCTTTGGTCTCTCATCTTTTACAACTGAGCTGTTTACGTCCTGATTACATACTTCTAGTTGCTCGGTTGCTATTTAATGGGCCTCAGGTTCATATTTATGAATTTTCACTTTGATAGATGTTCACAAATGTAATTAATATAATAGTAAATGTGTTTCCATGTGCAAAATTGGGTGGCATGTGAGGACTATTGTTCAGCCTTTCTTAAGTATTACTGTACGTTCTGTTATTTACTTGAAGATCTGTGTCTTTCGCAGGTTCTACAGTTGATTTCTTTCTTCGCGTTGCCACAGACAGCGAGGTTACGGTTTATGACTGTAAGCATGCCGTTTTCAAAGCACATAACCGTCTGAAGGAAACATTTAGTTTTAAGAGCGTTGGTACATCATTTTTAAATTCACTTGGTAACTGATTACGTAAAAAAAAAAAATACTGAAACAGAAATCTTATGAACCTTACGAACTTATGGAGTTCCTTGCTTTGACTCGTCTGCATTCCACATATGACGGTATATGCCTGTGGCAACCAAAACGGACACAATTTTGGCTTTCTAAATGGCTATTCACCTTTATGTGGTCTTACGTCTTGTGAGCATACATTACTATCCAATAACTGCTTTCTATTTTCTTCAATGGACATTCGGAATCAACTACCCATTTCCACTCAAATGTCACGGTGCACAGCTTTATTATATTTTCTGTTCTCTTTTTGGTGGTGATGGTGGTGGTGGTGGGAGGGGGGGGGGGGGGGGAGAATTGAGGGAAGTATCAACGTGATTGAGAGAGCGGATGTTTTGGCTGAATGTAACGGAAAACTCAAAATTTTTTAGTTGTAAATAAAATTATGTGTTGTTCAACGAGTATTCATTTCCTGCAAACTAAATGAGAATAGGTAATATATATCACATTATATTTGAGCAATATTTTAATTCATAAGGCATAAAGAAAAGTAGGACATTTGTTATCTCGAAAACCGATCGAAAGAAAACGGCTAGTCGATCAGTTATATTCCTTTTCTCCCTCTTACGATAAAAGTTGTTTGCTCTTACGAAGTGGAAATATTTTTGTTTTTATGACATTGCAGCTGATTTTACTGATAGTACACAAGTAAACAACGAAGTAGCGAAACATTAATATCAGAAATAAAAACCAGCCAAGGATTTCAAATAGGATGTGACCTTAAGCAAATGCGATTACTCGTTGATATTTTCTTGCTACGTATTTTTTGGCTGAGACGATAAAGTACCGCGCTGCACAAAACACAGTCTGAGCGCCAGTCCTTTAAATTAACAGTAAATTTAAGCACTGTGCATCGCCAGCTCGTAGGGAATGCGCTTCCAGGAACAGTGATGTGCTGTTGAATAATGTAATATCGTTCTTGCCTGTGGCACGCAAAGCTTCTTGCCGGTTACGAATTCAAAATTTTCCGCAACGAAATGGACGTCATTTTCTGCAGTCTCAGCATCTTGGTAATGTTTGTAATTGCGACTGGGCTCGTTTCCAATTAACGGGTTCTGACAGCGTGAAACACTATCGAACGTGTGGAAAACGTTTAATCGACAAAAGTAACCTGCAGGCGTAAATTGAAGAGCTGTACGAAATGTTTACGGTTTTGAAATTTAAAATCGCGTCGTCATTGGACATCTCCCTTTCTCTATGAGAACAACTTTTGTAAGGGATAGAAACGGCTGTTAGGACTGAGCAGTGTGTAAAGGCGACAAGATTTGGTAGGATCATCGATGAGTAATAACATCGAATTACCCTGACGGTAAGTCAGTCCTTACAGTGACAACTTACTGTCGCAAACGGGTGGTCACCTGGCGGTGTCCCTCTAAACATGCAAAATGGATCACAAACACTTGTAGAAAATAATTTGTGAATCCTATACAATATCTAATAGAAAATTTATTTGTTTAGAAACAATTTTGATTGTTGCATCATCACCAGATTCGCCTGCATCCTTAAAATAGTAAACAAGACACATAAAACTAGTGTCTTAGGTTGACACCATTACAATATGTAAAAATAAGAACTCTTTCGACGGCTCGTCTTCCCTACTATTTTTATTTATTTTATTCACTAGTTTAAGAAGACTTACGAATTTGATGACGAACTAACCAATCATTGAAAAAAAGATAAAATTTTCGATCGAAGACTACTTTGGGTTTCTTCACTGTGATCACACACTGCACAGTCACATTAATGTCAATAGACTGAATAATCCCTTTTGCAGGAAACCGCTGTGAGACGTGCAGGAAGAGAGTCAATGAGGTTCTGGAAGGTACCGACAGAAATGTGGAGCCACGCCGACTCCAGTGCTATGGTCAGTTCCGCTAGGTTTCTCCGTTGAGGATACATGTCACGAACAGCCCAATGGTGTAGGTCCCCGAGAATGAAATCTAATCGAGTGATTAGGCTTATTTCTGTGGAACTTAGTGGTCGGAGTAGTATGGTAACCTCTTCCTGGTGCTCTTCAAGTTCTGCAAGTACGCTGTGAGTTGTGTGGTACGCTACATTGCCCTGGTAGTAGATGCTATCGTGACGTAGATAAACAAACTGCACGTAGGTGCAGAAGACATTGCCCCAAAATATAGATGCCTACATGTATGGATCCACTGCGCCTTCCTGAATCACGAGATTTCTCTGAGAATACCACGAAAACATTCCCCGAACCAGTTTTTTTCCGAATGTCATCTGTCTGAAAGAGCAAAACGGACAAATGGGATGTCTGATTGACCAGCGTCATGTCTACATTTGCTAAAAAGAAACAAAAGTTAATTGCTTGAATGTGATCGGGGTAATTAAGAGCTTAAAAATTACATGGGTGTGATATTTAACTGTCAAAATAGATTTCTTTTACTAATTTCGGGACATTTCGAGAACAGAAAACGATTATGAAGCCAGTTTGGTTGCCTTAAGATCACGCTTTCTGAACTAAAGTTGAATAAAGAACTGAAAATATCGCAAAAGACTGTCCTCGCCATTGCAGCTCCTAGCGCTTCTAGTAAGTTTCAAACAGATTTTCATGAGTTGCTGGCATTTGGTGGAACACTTTTTCCCTGAAGAGAAGGCTGGGAAAGAAGATCGGTGGTGTAAGGTTCGATGATCTAGCAGGCCAGTTTATACTGTCTTCCAATCCGGCAAACATTGTAACTGCGATATTTCACCAGCAACGCTCCTCGTGAATAATGTGATGGTCAACCGTCACGCTAGGTGCACATAGTTCGATATTGCTGGTGTCAAACTGAATATCTGTCAGATACCATTAACCCCTGTCAACTGACGTATTACTGTAATAGACGTCTATCAACGTCACCTTACGATGCTCATTGGTATGAACATTACAAAACTTTTGGTGACAATTTATAGAAGCAGATGTCGAATTAACCTGGAATCTCTTGTAATACTGCATCGCAAGGAACCCTGCTGTATCAAGGACGGTGACCGTGCTGGATTTGATTGTATGGTTTTCTTTATTTCATGATGAATGAGATATGACAGATGCACTGGTATTCGACAATCTCCATGCAAGGCAAAAACGTGTGACATCGAAGAATGTGCCGTAATTTTAAAAAAAGTTAAGCATAAGAATGAAAGTATCAAAACGGAACAGAACTACTTTCACAGGGTGTGTGTATTAAAATTTCCTCCCAAACAGCAATCTGACCTGTCGTAAAGAAATGTGAACTGCTTGTTCTCTTGATTTGGCCTTGTCTTGCAACTTAGAATCCTAGAACCCCAGAGTATCTTCGGCAGCAATTTTGTACCTGATTCCACCGTTCAGAGGCTTAGGCGAGGTTTTCAAGAAACAGGAGGTAAGTATAAGGTCGACAAAGGCTGCGGGTGTGTGGCCTTAAAGGCCTTAGTTGCGAAATCTCGTTCGGTTATCTCAGCGGAAATCTACGATAGAAACAATTTGTCCAAGTGCCAGAGCCCGTCCACGATAGCGCTTAGGCACGTTCATTTTTATTTCTATCAGCAGCAACATGATTTGCTTCGCATATGACTTCTTTTCTTTTTAGAATATTTCTCATCAACGTTAGTCTGAGAGGGATACAAATGAGTACCATTAGAGGAACACTGTGGTGATGAAAATTACTCTGTTTGTTCGTACTGAGCGTTAAGGCAGTGTTAGTGGTAGGAGGAATGCCTGGTGCATCCGAACTCGCCCAACTGGTTCTTTGTGAATTTGACGAATATATTCGTTCGGAGCATTCTGTCGCTTCTAGCTAATGAGAACTACAAGTTGAACGACAAGGGTTGGTGTTAGAGTTTTATTAGTTAATGTTTCCTCCCTTAGATAGTAGACGAAAGGTGCCTAATATGAGACACACTTTTGTAAACCCATTTGAAAGACGTAAAAGTAAGTGCAAAATTGTATTTTTTATTATGGTAATAATATCTTGCATTATTTAATTTTATCATACAATTATCGTATTTGCAATAATAAACAATCTTTCAGAGTAGTTACTAAATCTTCACAAACAAGGCATTTCGTAGAAATCAGATCAAGGTTTTCTAACATGAGACAGTAACAATATTTTGCTTTAATTATTTTATTACAGAATAATGACATATGAATATACAATTTTTACACGTTCATTCATTTCTGTTATCCTTCACTCATTTCACAGTACTTAGGTTTATATTTACGACATCCGGGGCAAACAAAATTGTCTTCTGTGACACCGCAATCTTCATGAGCCCAGCGATAACATTTCGTGCACTGTGCCCATTTCTCCCCGTGTTTGTCTTCAGAAAAGTGCCTAGTACAGAACAGGCACTCTGCGTCATCGTCATCACTGCTGTCTGAATACTCACTGTCATCAAGATAGGATATCGGATGCCGAGTCACTAGACGATTCTTCTTCTTCAGGTCTACGATTTGAAGATTTTCCACTCTTCTCCCCAAATAACTTTCTGGCTGCTTTCTTAGCTTCAGCCTCTGATTTCTCCTGTTTAGATTCTTGCAACTGCTTCACATAATGAGTTGAAATTAATAACGCCGCAGAGCACGAACTCGATGTTCGACCTGTTTGACTATCTCCAGGTGGTTTTGCTATGTGTTGGAGAGGTCTGATGTCTGCCGGGCTGACAACTTGACCATCACCATCAGTAGTTTTATTTTCGTGTTTGACATCTCTTTATCGAAGAGCGTCAGCATGGCGATGAATTGACAATTCATGTCCCCTAAAGATGTTTCTGTTGCATGGGATGAGACCTGTTTTTCTGAAGGCATTCACAGATGCTTCCATTGTTGCTGCTCGGTTGTAAGCCGCCCCAAATAACCGGGCTATTAATAATGGGGTGATAACGCGACCTGGGTTACTTGCCAACCACGTTTCTATCTCTTGGGCATAGTAGGTTTTCAAAGGCCCCATTAATCCGACGTCAAGTGGCTTCATTTTATGCGTTGAGTCAGGTGGAAAACATACAATATGAACATTGTTTCCACGTGCGTTATCTAACACATCGAGATTCGTTGTGTGGGAATAATGCCCATCAAGAATCAAAATGACAGGGTCATTTGAAGATGGCTTTACATGACTAACAAAATGTTCAAACCACAGAGTGAAAATGTGAGTTTGTATCCAGCCACTAGCATGACAAGCTGATATTTATCCTGTAGGTACACCGTCCACCAATTCCTGCTTCATATTCTTCCTTGGGAAGATGATTAGTGGTGGGACATAAGTACCAACTGCGTTCGTACACGCTACAACTGTGATGAGATTCCCCCTTTCTACTGAAGTCAAGGCAGTCTCTTCCCTTTCACAGCAATAACCTTGCTGTGTTGGTGCTGCACAGACGTCACCCCAGATTCGTCAACATTGAAGACTCGATGCGGGTTATGGTTAGATAGCACAGATTCGTAAATATCAAAAAATCTCCCCACATTTTCTGGAGTGAGAGCTTTCACTCTTGCTGCTGCAAGACCCTGAGGAGTTCTCATTGGTAAAATGGGATGTCTCTTAAGGGAAGCTCGGAGCCATTTCTTTCCTGCTGAAGCCTTTTCTGAATTGAAGGGATTGTTCAGCCTATTCCTGGCAGCTAACTGGAAGGCTATGCTTCGTATGTCCTGGCATTAAAGAGCATAAAATCTCTCTTCCATTGCGAGGCAGTCTTTCACTAGTTCATCTTCCAGTTCAGACCAGAGAACAGGCCTACTGCCAAGATTAACAACGTCCAGCTTCTCGGGTGTACAAGTTTTATCTTTCACATACCTTTCCAAGCTACATTTTGGTACAGGAAAAACTTTTGAGGCTTCTGAGTACCCATCTCGCCATTACTCACACATATAATGCCACGAACCATGGCGTCTTTATCCTACGTTTTCCTTTTAGGTGCGAATGCCATCTACAAAAAATAAATACAATAATCAGACATACTTCTTAAAGGACTTCAGCTGCTACGATTTTATTTGTCAGATTATTTTTTATAAGTACTGTGAACGGAGTACTTTCAATCTGGAGTAATATTGATCAACTTCTGAGCAAAAGCTGCCATGAAAGAAAGTTCCAGCAAACATTCCAATATCTGATCATAAGACTAGTCAAAGTAATCCCTATTATGATAATTTAATCGAATTAAAATAAACGCAGTTGGCCAAATTTTACTGCAATAAATGATAAAATATTGTTATCTCATAATATTATTGCGTAACTTAGATATAACAAATCGTGAGAGAACGAGTTCCCCAATATGCGATAGGTATCGTAATATGCGACACTGTCGCTTATTTGGATCCCCATACTATCGCATATTAGGAATTTCGCCATTTTACTCAAAGAATCACACACTTGCTAAACAACGTTCGTTGGAAAATGAACCTAATTGTCCATAATTATAGGTAATACCGTCACAAATAACAACAATAAATGAGTGCAGTAATATCAACTGACCTTTAAGCTGAAATATTGTCTTAACACCGATGTCGCAAAAACTCCAAACACAAGAAATTTTGTATCAACCTCTAAGAACTGTGTCCGGCTCAACTACTGCGTCGTTGTCTGCCACGCAATAGACGTGTTTAAGAAACTCTCCACCGGAGTGCAACCCCTAACATGAGCACAGTTAGATGTCTCCTATTAGGGAACTATCGCATAATGGGCACCTTTCCTCCTCCTTTTTTCAGTTAAAGTAATATATTATCGGCCAATTGAAGCGTTATTCATTGTTTATCCAGTAAGAATTAGGAGTTTGTTCATAATATTTTGGGAAAGGGTTACTAAATTTACTTCGACAACTGTACATTAGTCAAGATTAGGTTGACAAACTAACGAGCAAGAACAGAGACGTCAGCAAAATGAGATGAACATAAAGGAGGTCCATGACTCGATGAAAAATGAAACACTGAAGAAGGAGAAATATGTAACGTTTTACGGAAACAAGCAGATGATGTTGAAATGGAAGGACAAGAGAGACATCGTGATTGTCAGCACTTTCCACGATGAAGCATCTCTAGATTTAAATTCACAGAATGATGCTACGTAAAATCCACGTCATATCATGGATTACAACAAGCATATGGGACCCTTGGATAGGGCCGATAACGGACTGCTAAGCTACAAAATTTCCAGCAGCAGACATAATAGATATCATCACAATATTTTCGTCAGGTTTGGACGTTTCGTGCTGCCGTGCACATCTTCTCTACATCAATGTGACGCCCACCTCCAATAAGAAAAGCTACTCGTCTTACGACCTGCATCATCTTCCAGTATTTTTGTCGAACACAGTACAGAAAAGACCAACAAGTAAGTGCGGTGTATATACGTAAAACGTCTTTCGAAACAAGACATGCTAGATGTGTGCAGAATTTTAAGTCCCTCTTTTTAAAACGCCAAGTTTTAAAGCATTTCACGCAGGGAATGACGACAAATTACATAGAAATAATATTTTTAATCTCTTCTAATACATTGTTTTCAGTAATAATGCGCGTTATTTTTCGTCCATAAACTCGAATTCATAAAGAAATGTTCTAATGGGGCAGTAAGGTACGTGGCACAACTGCGTCAGCCATTGCTAGGGAAAATTACTCCCTGAGGCAGTGGAGTGCGCGCGGAAAGTACCCACTTAAGGTGTTAACGCTTGTAGGTGCACAGATGAGATATTGAACGGAGGGTGTTTTTATAGGTTCAGTTCCTGCAGACCTCCTATTAACAAACGACATTGTGGGTCTGCGTTGACGTCCAACGATACAAGATGAAAATGTTGTTGTGGTCTTCAGTCCTGAGACTGGTTTGATGCAGCTCTCCATGCTACTCTATCCTGTGCAAGCCTCTTCATCTCCCAGTACGTACTGCAACCTACATCTTTCTGTATCTGTTTAGTGTATCCATCTCTTGGACTCCCTCTGCGATTTTTTCCCTCCACGCTGCCCTCCAATACTAAATTGACGATCCCTTGATGCCTCAGAATATGTCATACCAACCGATCCCTTCTTCTAGTCAAGTTGTGCCACAAACTCCTCTTCTCCCCAATTCTGTTCAATACCTCCTCATTAGTTATATGAGCTACCCATCTAATCTTCAGCATTCTTCTGTAGCTCCACATTTCGAAAACTTCTATTCTCTTCTTATCCAAACTAGTTATCGTCCATGTTTCACTTCCATACATGGCTACACTCCATACAAATACTTTCAGAAATGACTTCCTGACATTTAAATCTATACTCGATGTTAACAAATTTCTCTTCGTCAGAAACCCTTTCCTCGCCATTGCCAGTCTAAATTTTATATCCTCTCCACTTCGACCATCCTCAGTTATTTTGCTCCCCAAATAGCAGAACTCCTTTACTGCTTTAAGTGTCTCATTTCCTAATCTAATTCCCGCAGCGTCACCCGACTTAATTCGACTACATTCCATTATCCTTGTTTTCCTTTTGTTGATGTTCATCTTACATCCTCCTGTCAAGACACTATCCATTCCGTTCAACTGCTCTTCTAAGTCCTTTGCTGTCTCTGACAGAATTACAATGTCATCGGCGAACCTCAAAGTTTTTATTTCTTCTCCATGGGTTTTAATACTTACTCCGAATTGTTCTTTTGTGTCCTTCAATGCTTGCTCAATTTACAGATTGAATAACATCGGGGAGAGGCTTCAAACCTGTCTCACTCCATTCCCAACCACTGCTTCCCTTTCATGTCCCACGACTCTTGTAACTGCCATCTGTTTTCTGTACAAATTGTAAATAGCCTTTCGCTCCCTGTGTTTTACCCCTGCCACCCTCAGAATATGAAAGAGAGTATTCCAGTCAACATTGTCAAAAGCTTTCTCTAAGTCTACAAATGATAGAAACGTAGGTTTGCCTTTCGTTAATCTCGCTTCTAAGATAAGTCGTAGGGTCAGTATTGACCCACGTGTTGCAACTTTTCTACGGAATCCAAACTGATCTTCCCCGAGGTCGGCTTCTACCACTTTTTCCATTCGTCTGTAAAGATTTCGCGTTAGTATTTTGCATCCGTGACTCATTAAACTGATTGTTCGGTAATTTTTACATCTGTCAGCACCTGCTTTCTTTGGGATTGGAATTATTATAGTTTTCTTGAAGTCTGAGGGTATTTCGCCTGTCTCATACATCTTGCTCACCAGATGGTAGAGTTTTCACATGACTGGCTCTCCCAAGGCTGTCAGTAGTTCTAATGGAATGTTGTCTACTCCGGGGTCTTGTTTCGACTTAGGTCTTTCAGTGCTCTAACAAACTCTTCACGCAGTATCGTATCTCCCATTTCATCTTCTTCTACATCCTGTTCCATTTCCATGATATTGTCCTCTAGTACATCGCCCTTGTTTAGACCCTTTATATACTCCTTCCACCTTTCTGCTTTCCCTTCTTTGCTTAGAACTGGGTTTCTGTCTGAGCTCTTGATGTTCGTACAAGTGGTTCTCTTTTCTCCAAAGGTCTCTTTAATTTTCCTGTAGGCAGTATTTATCTTACCCCTAGTGAGATAAGCCTCTACATCCTTACATTTGTCGTCTAGCCATCCCTTCTCTCCCTTTTCCTACTACCGAATTCCAGTCAGCCATGACTATTAAATTTTCGTCTCCCTTCACTATCTGAATAATTTCTTTCATCTCATCATACACTTCTTTAATTTCTTCGTCATCTGCAGATCTAGTTGGCATACTAATTTGTACTACTGTAGTGGGCGTGGGCTTCGTGTCTAGCTTGGGCACAATAAGACGTTCACTATGCTGTTTGTAGTAGCTTACCCACACTCCTATTTTTCTATTCATTACTAAACCGACTCCTGCATTACCCCTATTTGATTTTGTATTTATAACTCTGTATTCGCCTGACCAAAAGTCTTGTTCCTCCTGCTATCGGCCGGCCGAAGTGGCCGTACGGTTAAAGGCGCAAGACCGCTACGGTCGCAGGTTCGAATCCTGCCTCGGGCATGGATGTTTGTGATGTGCTTAGGTTAGTTAGGTTTAACTAGTTCCAAGTTCTAGGGGACTGATGACCTCAGCAGTTGAGTTCCATAGTGCTCAGAGCCAGCCTCCTGCTACCGAGCTCAACTAATTGCCACTATATCTAACTTTAACCTATCCATTTCCCTTTTTAAATTTTCTAACCTACCTGCTAGATTAAGTGATCTGACATTCCACGCTCCGATCTGTAGAACGCCAGTTTTCTTTCTTCTGATAACGACGTCCTCCTGAGTAGTCCCCGCCCGGAGATCCGAATGGGGCACTATTTTACCTCCGGAATATTTTACCCAAGAGGACGCCATCATCATTTAATCACACAGTAAAGCTGCATGCCCTCGGGAAAAATTACGGCTGTAGTTTCCCCTTGCTTTCAGCCGTTCGCAGTACCACAACAGCTATGCCGTATTGGTTAGTGTTACAAGGCCAGATCAATCATCCAGACTGTTGCCCCTGAAACTACTGAAAAGGTTGCTACCTCTCTTCAGGAACCACACGTTTGTCTGGCCTCTCTACAGATACCACTCCGTTGTGGTTGCACCTACGGTACGGCTATCTGTATCAGTGGGGCACGCAAGCCTCCACACCAATGGCAAGGCAAGGTCCATGGTCCTTGGGGAGGCTAAAGTATACCTGGATGATAAATATATAGAGTGAAAAGAAGTAAACATCTTCACTTATCTTATCGATGTCTCATAAGGCCACAATGTTAGGATTACACTGGTTGATAAAGGAAGTGAAGTACCTAGTAGGCGTGAGGGAATGAAATGAAACTTCACGGCATGAGCGGGTACCTTATGTTATTTCAGTTATTGCGAAATAGAGTCTCATTTACAAAGGACTTGGCAGTATGAGCCTACATATCGGTATGATGTTCCACCCCTCTGGCCTGGATGCATTCGCCGATTCGGTTTGGAAAGGTGTCATTACCTCATTGTATCCTATCCTGACGTAAACTGGCCCACGTAAGTGGTCTTTCAAATCCTGGATACGAAGCTGATGCCCGAATCGCTCCCACACGTGTCTTGGCTACGTGTATGTCTGCCTTCACGTGCCCATGCAGTCCAACATCAGCCACTGTCGCATTCAGTTGCCTAGTACCTCTGGATGTTTCACGATTCGTCCAAAGGGTCAAACGGAGACGCACAGTGCGGCCCCTTCCAAACTCTGTCAGCTGCTGATAAAGCTGACTCATACGAGTATGTGGCATCTCCGTGTTCTTCAAAGTAATCATTCAACATTTTTGACCCCTCCTTATGTACCCCACCAGAGATCGTAACAGAACTAAAAACGAAAAACGTTAATGAAACTGAGGGGCCATTGTAACTGACACTAATTGTTGATGTATGAAGCAGCATTGACACTCTACCATCATTCTCGGTGCTTCACTTTCATTGTCAGGCACTGTACTTCCGACATACCAAAATGAACAACGAAACGGAATCATTAATCATAATCATTATCACCATTTGACATTAATAAATATATGCCCACTGTAGACTTTTAAATAGGTTGTTATGCAGGATTTGGGTGGAGTGAGTTTCGGGGCGCGGGCAGTGCTGGGGTGCGTTCAATTTTACTAAGATGTTATTAGACATAGAATTTTCTTCTTGACACACAGCAATGTTAAGCAAATAAAACTGATTTACAACCCAGTACAGTTCTTGAAGGCAGGGCTCAACAAGAGAAACAAAATTCAAATCAATTCTCCTCAGCATATCGAATCTGGTGAATTATAATTTGCTGTAATAGTTTACAGTCCCTGCAATTAACTTCAGGACAACAAACTACAACACTACTCTCCGATTTCATTTAGGTTACTTACATTAGCGGTAAACTAAGTATAGATCTACGTGCACCGCCAACTAGTCACTGAAGCGGAACTACTATAATCATCTAGAGGACTATCTGCGCAAATTTCTCATTACAATTTTCTGTACAATATGGCGTACAAAACAGATCATTCTTTCAGGCAAAGATAACAAGATTATTTTAAAGCAGTCGTGCACAGAGCACAAAAATAACAAGATCACCTTCTGTGCGATTGGAAATACATAATCAATATCACAGACAGCAGATAAACAGCAAATTCTAAATAGATGTCACTCATAGACAAAATATCCGCATGCCCTACGTGCCACCGTACAACAACCATAGTAAACGGCACTGTGGTTACGGATCGTCTGTGAGTAATATGGCTGACCACACAGTACACTCAATGCACAGTCTGTACTTTTCAATGTACACTGTGCTCCATCACTCGACTGACGAAAATACTGCATTCATTAGTACAGCAGAGTCAGTGATCCTCTTGTAATCAGGTAGTCTTTGGAATCCACTGGAATCGCCGCCCTGTAGACCCACAGGTTGTTTGTATGAACACAGCAGCCATAACCCAGGACGACAGTGAGGTCCGGTAGATAGTTGCTTGGCATAACAACTTGGAGAAGACTCAACTCGTTCTGATCCTTCTTGAGATCCATAGTTCTGCAGACAACCGCGCCCAGATTGATGCCGTGTTCCTTGAATTTAGGAAGTCATTTTGACACCGTCCCACATTGCCATCTAGTGGCAAAACTACGAGCTCACCGAGAATCGGACCAAATTTGCGACTGGATTCAGGATTTCCATGCAGATAGATCTCAACATGTCACTCTTAAAGAAACAAAATCAAAACATGTAAACGTAATTTCCAGAGTATCCCAAAGAAGTGTGATAGGACTGTTACTGTTTACATTTTACTCTAATGTAATATGGCAATAATGAATAGCTTACTATGCAGCTCTGTTTAGTAGCTATGGGCATCTCTAGAAGGGGCACTCACAGAAGTCAGACAGAAAAACTTAGGCCCGAGGGAGGTAACTGCAAACAAACCGTGGACAACAGAAGAAATATTTCAGCTGATCGACGAAAGAATAAAGTACAAAAAACGTTCAGAGAAATTCATAAATACAAGTCACTTAGGAATGAAACAAGTAGGAAGTGCGAAGAAGCTAAGGCGAAGTGGCCACCTGAGAAATGTGAAGAAATCGAACAAGAAATGAGTCGGAAGGACTGACTCAACATTTACTACAGTCAAACGAGTTTCGAGAAATTAAAACAAATGGCTGTAATATTGGAATTGCACTGTTAAATGTAGAGGAGAGAGCGGATAAGAGGAGAAAGTACATTGAAGGCCACTAAGATGGGGAGGACTTAACTGATGACGTGAGAGAAGAAGAAACAGGACCAATGAGGGATGGAGAAATGAGGACATCAAAAACAGACTAACATTGCCAGAATGTATCAAACATAGGTTTTAGTTTGAGGAAGGAATTTCCGATGATGTATGTTTGAAGCACAGAATCACATGGCAGTGAGAGATCGACTGTGGGAAAACCGGAACCGAAGAGAACAGAGGCATTTGAGATGTCGTGCTGCTGAAGAATGTTGAAAATGAAGTTGACTAATACAGTTGAGGACGTGAGTTGTAAATTTAACTCACACGAGAGGAATTCGTGGAGGGCCGATTAAAGCCACTCAGATGACGGATGCCTCAAAACAAAAAGAGAGAGTGAGAAAAAGAAAGAAATAAAGATCAGTGCAAAGCACTGGAAGCTTTTTAAGACTCTCCGAAGATCATGTGGATGTCTATAAGAAAGTAGGAACGCCAGATCGCAGTACAGATTTCTAGACTGGCAGAATACTGATGAATGGTGCAGTCCACGTTATAAGACCGAGAATTGAAGTAAACTTAATGTATTGCACATACGTAGGAAAAGGAAGCCACTGTTGTACAACTACACTAATCATGACAAATAGCTGTAAACATTATATACCGCAAGAAATCTAGGAATAACCATTCACAGCGGCCTTATGTGTTGTGACAACATAAAACAAGAGGCCAATCTGAAATTCATAGGTGAAATCTTAAGGAAATGTAACTCATCCACGATAGAAGTAGATTACAAGGCGCTTGTGCATCGATTCATGAGTATTGTTCATAAGTCTTGGAGCATTACGAAGTAAGACCTATAGAAGTGAGAGAAGGTCCAACGATAAGCGGCGCGTTTCGTCACGGGATCGTTTAGTTGGCGCGAGAGCAGTACAAAAATGCTCAACTAACTCAAGTGGAAGGGTGTTCCTAGGAGGCGTTGTATATCACGGACAGATTTATCGCTGAAATTTCGAGAGAGTACTTTCCGGGACAGTATATTATTTCCTCTCAATCACGTCTCGCGAAATGGCTACGAAATAAAAGCTAATACAAAGGCTTACTGACAGTCGTTCTTCCCAAGTGCCATTCGCAAGCGGAAAGGGATGGTGATGGGGAGGGGGGAGGGACGGGGAAATCGGTGGGACCAGAAGTACCCTCCGCCACACACCGTAAGGTGGCTTGCGAATTATTGATGTAGATGGAGACATCCCATTCTCGGTTCTCCATCAACTGACTGCCTCCAACAGCTCCATATGCGAACATCGGACAGCATGAACGGCCCTACTTAAGTTATGACACGCGCAGCATCATGAACAGCTCCTACTGCCCACGAGATAGCTGCGGCCTGCCGACCCTTGCCACTAACAGAATGAAGTCCAACGGGCACCGATATTTACCATGCTAGGCCTGAATGCTTGGTGCGCCTCACCTATTGGTCAATCCGAGACTGACTTGAGTGCTGGTCCACCCAAGACTGCCTGCTACCCGTCTCGCGCTGCCCCACCCAGTTTCGGAGCAGCGCCACAAACGTCGCCAAACACACTCTCTATCCAAGCACTAGTGTGAGAGCACCGTCTACGCTGGTTACTGGTGAAGGAATCAAGCTGTGCCGGTAATTTCAAAGTCACGGCACAGAGCTAAATAAACATCTACATGAATCTGTGAAACTCCTCCTACATATTTCCAACTTCACTTTAAGGGAATCTAATTTACTGGAGTAGATTTGTCCAGCTTCTAGTTGAGCCCAATGACCAGTGAAGACGTGTCTGGAGACGTGCCGTACAGCGGTGGGATACCGACCTGACTATCGCCCACAGTACGACCCAACAACCAAGAGTGTTGGCATGGGGAGCCATTTCTTTTCATAGCAGCAGCCTTTAATTGTTACCCGCAGCACTCTTACAGCACAGCAGTACGTCGACGATGTTCTGCGCCCCGTTTTCATGCCCTTTATGGTAAGCCATTCTGAACTTACGTTTCAGAAAGACAACGCCCGCCCGCACATGACAAGAGCTTCCACTGCTCGTCTAAGAGTTTTCAAAGCCGTACCTGGTGAGCAAAATGTATGAGGCAGACGAAATTCCCTCAGACTTCAAGAAGAATATAATAATTCAAATCCCAAAGTAAGCAGGTGTTGACAGATGTGAAAATTACCGAACTATCAGTTTAATAAGTCACAGCTGCAATGTACTAACGCGAATTCTTTACAGACGAATGGAAGAACTGGTAGAAGCCGACCTCGGGGAATATCAGTTTGGGTTCCGTAGAAATGCTGGAACACGTGAGGCAATACTGACCCTACGACGTATCTTAGAAGAAAGATTAAGGAAAGGCAAACCTACGTTTCTAGCCTCTGTAGACGTAGAGAAAGGTTTTGTCAATGTTCACTGGAATACTCTCTTTCAAATTCTGAAAGTGGCGGGGGTAAAATACAGGGAGCGAAAGGCTATTTACAATTCCTACAGATACCAGATGGCAGTTATAAGAGTCCAGGGACATGAAAGGGAAGGAGTGGTTGGGAAGGGAGTGAAACAGGTTTGTAGCATCTCCCCGATGCTATTCAATCTATAAATTGAGCAAGCAGTAAAAGAAACAAAAGAAAAGTTAGGAGTAGGTGTTAAAATCCATCGAGAAGAAATAACAACTTTGAGGTTCACCGATGACATTGTAATTCTGTCGGAGACAGCAAAGGACTTGGAAGAGCAGTTGAATGGAATGGACAGTGTCTTGAAAGGAGGGTATAAGATGAACATCAACAAAATCAAAACGAGGATAATGGAATAAAGTCGAATTAAGTTGGGTGATGCTACGGGTATTAGATTAGGAAATGAGACACTTAAAGTAGTAAAGGAGTTTTGCTATTTGGGGAGCAAAATAACTGATGATGGTCGAAGTAGAGAGGATATAAAATGTACACTGGCAATGGCAAGGAAAGCGTTTCTAAAGAAGAGAAATTTGTTAACTTGGATTGTAGAGTTAAGTGTCAGGAAGTCGTTTCTGAAAGCATTTGTATGGAGTGTAGCCATGTATGGAAGTGAAACATGGACGATAAATAGTTTGGACAAGAAGAGAATAGAAGCTTTCGAAATGTGGTGCTACAGAAGAATGCTGAAGATTAGATGGGTAGATCACGCAACTAATGAGGAGGTATTGAACAGAATTGGGGAGAAGAGGTGTTTGTGGTACAACTTGACTAGAAGAGGGGATCGGTTGGTAGGACATGTTCTGAGGCATCAAGGGTCACCAATTTAGTACTGGAGGGCAGCGTGGAGGGTAAAAATCGTAGAGGGAGACCAAGAGATGAATACACTAAGCAGATTCAGAAGGATGTAGGCTGCAGTAGGTACTGGGAGATGAAGAGGCTTACACAGGATAGAGTAGCATGGAGAGCTGCATCAAACCAGTCTCAGGACTGAAGATGACAGTTGAGAAAGTTTGGAACACTGTATGCAGGGCCCTCCAACCAGCTTGTAATTTTTACGACCTAAAGCACCAATTGGATACAATTTGGCACGATATGCCTCCGACAAGTATATTAATTAGTACCAAGTCGTACAGCTGCTTGAATAAGGGCCAGATGTAGACCAAAACGTTATTGATTTGCTCAATTTGTGAAGTTCTTTCTCTTGAACAAATCATCGAATTTTCTGAATTTGCTATCATTTGACCGGCCCGGGTGGCCGAGCGGTTCTAAGCTTTTCAGTCTGGAACCGAGCGACCGCTACGGTCGCAGATTCGAATCTTGCTTCGGGCATGGATGTGTGTGATATCGTTAGGTTAGTTAGGTTTAAGTAGTTCTTAGTTCTAGCGGACTGATGACCTCAGCTGTTAAGTCCCATAGTTCTGAGAGCCATTTCAACCATTTTGTGATCATTTGTTTGGCTGTGTATGTACGTTACATCTGCCGATTTCTATCCCATTCAGATAATACGTTCGTGATGCGTCGTTTCCGTTTTGTTCTTAGAGTGCATATGCCAGAATATATATTTGGTGTCATACAGATAAACGGAGTGTATGGTCTCCAGGTAAATTAAAAGGAGGTATTGACTACTATGACTTACAGCTATGCACGAACTATGTATCTTCTTGAGACCTTGACACTCTTTACCACTTCTTTCTCATAATTAATGAAAAAGCGTCCTGGGGAGTCCTACCTACAATAGCACAAAGTATTTGCTCTCTTGTCTCAGAAAATAAACCCTCACAAACCTGCACTTGAATACAGCACTCCTCCGCCAGGAAAACGTACGCCTGCAATTCTGTATTCCACTTTACTGTGAATATTTGGTCAGGAAGGGGTTGATGGGGAAGCCTTCTCTGTTCTAAGCACTTAATTTTGAAACTTGACACCGGGTGGTTATAACTAAAGCGCAGCTACTCACGGACATCCAGTGTGGGCTGTTACTCACATAAAGCAGCGAAACTTCGTAGATGTGCTGATGCGGAACCGATTTATGTTGGAAAAATATTAGTTCCAATTTCGGCCACCAGGTAGTGCACACGGTTTGTTTGACGATATGAATCCAAGCTGTTCTTTGAGAAGCCGTAACATGAGTGAACAGTATGACTACTGAGAAGAGAGACCGTGCACTGCTAGTGAAACTATTTCATGTAAACGGCTAGAATTACAGCTCTGCACTGTGAATCGCCGACTTAAAGTTCTGAGGAGAGGCCTGACGTCATTAAATGATTTATGGTTTGTAAGAGACGCTAATGAAATGCGAAAACACGGGTGAGTCTGGTGTAGCACCGGGAAGGGAAAGGGGTCCTATTAAGGTGGAGGTTCATAACGAGGTTGCTGCTGCTGCTGCTGCTGTAACTGACCATGCAGCACGTGCGCAAGATAGTGCCAGTGCTCGTGCAGTGTCAAGAGAACTGTGCATCCCACGACCAACAGTAGGAAAGATTTGTGGTATGTATTACACTGGCTCCCACAAAAGCTCCAAATGATGCAGCAACTGAAACCTTAGGATCCGTAGCAAAATTTTGAATTTTCTCTTGGGTCTCCGGCACGGATCAAAACTGCCGGGAGATATTCTATGAAGCGGCGAGGCGCATTTTAGACTACATGGTGCAATGAATACACAGTCCAGCCGTATTTGCGGCACTGTTAAACCCCGTGTTGTGTCTGAAGAGGCTTGGTTCAAATGGCTCTGAGCACTACGGGACTTAACATCTGAGGTAATCAGTCCCCTAGAACTGAGAACTACTTAAACCTAACTAACCTGAGTACATCACACAAACCCATGCGCGAGGCAGGATTCGAACCGGCGACCGTAGCAGCAGCGCGGTTCCTGACTGAAGCGCCTAGAACCGCACGGCCACAACGGCCGGCTCTGAAGAGGCATTACACTCGCCGTATGTGACTGTGTGGTGTAAGGGGTCCGTTCTTCTTCGAAGAGAATACACCCAGAGCGTTGGTCTTGTGAATCGTGACGTATGCAGTATATCGAGACCTTCTTGTACAGCATGCGATTCCTGCATTGGAAGAGTGCAATTGTATGGAAACCACCTATTTATTGATTTACTTAGCGTATGTCGCTACACACATGGCTTACACTTATTAAATTATGAAATTATATGATGAAATACATAATAAAATACATAAGTGAAGGATACATATTCAGATAAAATGTAATACATAAACACAATAAAAAGTAACTTCACAGCAGATATTTTGCGTTACACAAGTCTTCAAATTCTGACGTCCAAATTGGCGATCCATTCGAGGCGGGGCGGTGTGGCGTTGAAGAAGTCAGCCAGACTACCCTGGTAGGTTCTTAATTGACAGTCCTGGGCGATGTGCTGTATTGTTTGATTAGGTGCCCCACAGTCACAGTTAGGGCTGGGAAGCTTTCCCCACTTGTGTAGATTGTGTGCACATAGTCCATGTCCTGTTCGGATTCTGTTTAGGCTTTTCCATAGCTGTCGTGGAAGTTCAAAGCTCTTAGGTTTCTCTGATGGACAGATAAGTTTGCGGTTGTCAGGGAAGGCACTATCACTGCATTTAGTATCCATGCTGAAGTTGGCAGCTGACAGTTGTTGGGCCAGTCTTAAAGGGGGATATCTGGAGCGGAGTCATGTGCTTTCCAAAGATGGGACATCTTCATGAATAGGAAGTAGGGGGTTATTCATTATTTTCCTTCATCAGAGCTTCCTGTCTTCGCAGGGAGGATGGAGCTATATGACTAAGTGTTGGAAGCCAATATAGTGGGGTAGTCTTTATGCATCCAGTTATGGTTCTCGTAGCAGCGTTGAGATGGGTGTCCACCTTGTTTACATGCTTGCTGATTAGCCACGCTGGTGCACAGTACTCGGCTGCAGAGTACACTAAGGTGAGTGCAGTTGTTCGTAGTGTGTCTGCTGCTGCTCCCCAGTTAGTCCTGCAGAGCCTCTGAATGAGGCTGTTCCGTGAGCTTATTTTATTGGATACATTTTCCAGGTGTCTTTTGAAGGATAGTGTCCTATCTAGAGTGACCCCAAGGTACTTTGGATATGGCTGACATCGCAGTTGAGTAGAACGATAGTTGGTGCCAGCCAGACTTATCTTTTATAGAGGATCTCCTGGCCATGCGCACATGGAAGCATGACTTTTAATAGCATTATGCAGAAACATTTTCTTGTCCAACTTCTTTCTTATTTTTGAAACTATGACTAAGTGTTGGAAGCCAATATAGTGGGGGTAGTCTTTATGCATCCAGTTATGGTTCTCGTAGCAGCGTTGAGATGGGTGGCCACCTTGTTTACATGCTTGCTGATTAGCCACGCTGGTGCACAGTACTCGGCTGCAGAGTACACTAAGGCGAGTGCAGTTGTTCGTAGTGTGTCTGCTGCTGCTCCCCAGTTACTGCTGCAGAGCCTCTGAATGAGGCTGTTCCGTGAGCTTATATTATTGGATACATTTTCCAGGTGTCTTTTGAAGGATAGTGTCCTATCTAGAGTAACCCCAAGGTACTTTGGATATGGCTGACATCGCAGTTGAGTAGAACGATAGTTGGTGCCAGCCAGACTTATCTTTTCTAGAGAATCTCCTGGCCATGCGCATTAATAGCATTATCCAGAAACATTTTCTTGTCCAACTTCTTTCTTATTTTTGAAACCCAATTTAGCTCCACCCATTACAGTTTTGTTGATACAAGCACAAAACTACGTGCACTCTGCTTACTACACAAACTGTGTATCAACTGAATGAAGGAGACCTTAACCCATCGCACTTTGAGCTCGATAGTGAAGCACTGCTTGGCACAAAGATCATGCACGATCTGATAATGAGTTTTTTAAAAAATTCTGCTTGATTTCACATTTGGGACTAGTCTGGGGGACAGGCAGCAGAGAACCTAGAGCGCAACCGTACTGAAAACACGTTTTGTGAAAAAAAAAAAAACGGCTTAACACTCGTCATATATTTCGCAGGATCGTAACTTCATAAATAACATATTAACTGATTCATACGTTGCTTCTTAGTGAAATACCTTAATCATAATAAATGAAATACACAATACTGTGTTTGTTCTACATGTAATACAAAACGAATAACACGAGTAGCACTGAAATATCTCACTGCTGCAGTGGAGCCATCTTCCCCTTAGGCACAGAGAATATAGTGCCATCTTGAAACCATGCACATCTGTAGCTGCCAAAGCATCTGCTGGCTACATTCGCCAATATCGTGACAAGACTTGTCATCGCGACTGCGCAAGAACTGCTCTTCAGCTGACGCTACTGCTTTTATGATAGTGGATTGTGACGTCGTTCCCATGACGTCAAGAATCCCCACGTCAGAATTACGTCGTACTAAGTTTAAGTTGATGGATAACTATACACATCATTCAATCCCGTCAAATGTCATTGAGAGTCTCTCACAAACTACCCATTCACGTCTCAAGAAAACCGTGTTTATAATTCAATGACAAACTCGTTTAAAGAGTTGGAAGCCCTAAAAATATATAAAACAAAAATCAACAGAAAAATACCAAAATAAAAATTAAATAGAATTTACCATGATGCACCCTGTTACTCCAAAATTATCGAGACTGGACTAGTAAAAAAGTAGAGAAACGTAAAAATGGTGATTTTAAAGCTTCAGGGGTTCTACACAGTCCTCCCCGACCTGAGCACAATGCACAAACCTTTACATAGCCTTATTAAACTGTTAGAAAACTGCATCTTTGAGATGGGAAACACTGGTTTGAACGTCGGTTATGTTCTCAAAGCATTGACCCTTCGTGTGGATTTCTGCTCTTTGTCTTTTTGTGGTAGGTTCGTACTGATAAACCCAAATCTCGTAACGTATGAAGGTTTTTTCCGGAAAAGAAATGTCAGTGATTTGAATTTCGTCAAATCGCGACAGGGTTGTGTGGTTGCTTTTAAGAGGTGTGCGGAAAAACTTTTCACACACTTTTCTCCTCTTCAGAACATTCTGGAGAATGTCTTCTACACTTAATTTCGAGATGTTCCTCCTATGCTATTTCTGACACAACAAGGTTGCCACACCACTGTAGTACGTCCACTACTCACTGCTGCTTACAACTGACTAGTCGAATTCACATCCTTTTTTATTTACAGTTGTTAGTTCAAGCTACTACAGAAGTTATAGATTTGGCATCGCTTTTACGGCAGTAATTAAGTGCGAGGACCATTGAATTGTAAACGGATTTTGTGTAGCCAAAGTTTAACGACAGTGTAATTTTGGGGATATTTTAGATAATTAGTAGCAATTTAAGCATAGTATTTTAATTAAAACAGATTATCAGAATCGATGTGTTTTGACCAGATGCTTCGTAATGCTTGCAGTACAATAATGGCTTCAAGAGAATTTTCCAAAAAAAGTGTCAGAACTGAGATTGGTAGTGCCCTCACACCGGGCTTTGCAAAATTTCTGTATGGATGCTGTCTCATACAAAAACCACTTAACCTCTGCGAGTAAGTGGTGGTTCAAATTTCCAGTGCTTATTGCTAAAACTGGACATAATTTCTAAAAGAGGAACGAAATACGGGAGCTTCATTCACACGAAAAAAGAAATGAAATACATGACAAAAGATAGACATAAACGGTAAAGTCACATTGTTGGTTATGCACTGTACAGTCACGTTAAGTGACCACCGCCTAAGTTCGACACCAACACGCGGCAACCACTCACTGACGACAGGTAGCAGCAGTTCCAGTGGAGCGCATATAAAGCGCGTCGGGGCAACTCTCGGAAGATCGCAGTTATTACCTTATTGCGGAAAGGGGGCCATTTATCTGGTTTCCAAAAGGGCACGATCACTGACTTCCGATCCATGAGTGGAAGCATTTCCAAAATGGCTAACTCTGTAAACTGGTGTCGTGCCACCGTGGTTAAGGTAAATCGTGCGTGGCATAATAGCGCTAAACAAAACCGCCACCGAGGCAACTATGGTGAACCGCGGGCCATAGATTACGGGGGTGAACGACAGCTGCTGAGATGTGTATCGGCGAGTAGGTGTGCAACTGTTCAGGAACTGTCCGCCCAGACTAACCAAGGGACTACCAACAATGCCTCTTAACCGACCGTTCAGCGAACGTTGCGTATGGACCTCTGGAGAAGGTGCCTGATTCACCATGCTGATTGCTGCTGTTCATCGGCGATGAATGCTCGAATTTACACACTAGAACCGCATTTGAACATCCACTGAGTGACGAACGACAGGTGGTTGTTTCAGATGAATCACGTTTTATGCTCTAGTCGGACTGAAAGCAAACACCCTGCCACAATCGTAGCAAGGACCAGGCCGGGTGAAGGAGCGTTATGGTCTGGGGAATGTTTTCGTGGTATTTCCTGAGTGGTATCTTGATTCTGGAAAGCACAGTGGATCAGCACAAGCATGGATCTATCCTTGGGGAACATGTTCACCACTGTATGCAGCTTGTATTTCCTCAGCACGTTGGCTTCTATCAGAAGAATAATGCAACGTATCACACAGCTCGCAGTATACATCCATAGTTCGAAACGAACCAGCGTGAGTTTTCCGTAGTCTCGCGGCTACCAAAGTCCCCGGATTTAAAGCTAGTCGCCAGTCTGTGGTACGACCTCAACCGGGCTGTTCTCGCCATGGATTCTTAACCGACAAATCTAGTACAAATGGACCCGGCACGGCAGCCGGCACGACTCCGCATTCCTATCGGTACCTTCCAGGCTGACTCTTTTCCTGTACGTCTCGCAGCGGTACGCTCAGCAAAAGATCGTTATTTAAGCTTTTGACAGATCGACTGTGTGGATTTATGTTTATCAATATTTTAATTTAGTAGTTGTGGTTATAACATACCGTTTAACAATATTTTATCAGAATCGAGCGGTTTTGACTTTATGTTTCGTTTGTGATATCGTAATGGCTTCGAAAGGCATTTATAAAGAAGTGTCAAAATTAAGATTGGCAAGGATCTCGTACAGCGCTGTGCAGAATTTGTGAGTGGAAACTTTGTCATTCTAGGTCTCTGCGAATGAGAGCTAGTTCTGATATCAAACACATCTTAATGAAGCTGGGATGAATTTCTAAAAGAGAAACCAAATATGAAAACACGAAGAAAGCTAATACAGTACGTTCAAGATAGAAGACAGGTATGGAAAGGCACGGATAACTTCAAGCAATTTATGTAGTGGTTCAAATGGCTCAGAGCACTACGGGACTTAACATCTGAGGTCATCAGTCCCCTAAAACTTAGAACTACTTAAACCTAACTAACCTAAGGACATCACACACATCGATGCCCAAGGCAGGCTTCGAACCTGCGACCGTAGCGGTCGCGCGGTTCCAGACTGAAGCGCTCAGCCACACCGGCCGGCTTTTATGTAGTGGCCGAAAATACCTGTAGCGTTACATCACCACTTGCTTTTCATACGCAGTTTAAAGTTCTTATTTTTATTTTCTCCATTATTTAATGAGCGTTTCATTAATGTGATTGCGTATTATTATTAATTGATTTTTTTTTATTTTTGGTTTGGTTTAGCGATTCATTTTTACTGTTTGCTCCTTTAGTTTGAGTAATTTTATTTTTGTTGGACGTGGTTTTGAAGACTATATTGCTTACTGTTCTCCGTAAGCTAAAGAATACGGCAATACCATACGCGTTTCGTAGTAGCAGATCTCGTTGAGTATGCTTGCTGGAACTTCTCCATCTGAAATCGCTAAAGATAATTTATCGCTCTACGGAAATCGATCGGTACAGCCAAGTGCTATGCTGTGTCTGTGTATGGAATGTGGCGTCCATCTTCAGTTAGTGAAATTATTTAGGTCTTCGGAGAAATATTCTCGGCGAATCCCAAAACCGTGTAAAACTGCAGGTTCGCACCATCAAACTACAAAACATTTCCGAATGACTTGTGTCTTTAGAATCAGTGAATATTTCTTTTGAAATGGTTAAGGCTTATGAACTCTACCCACCTGATATTCCTTTTGTACTTTTATATTTACTTTCTTCAATCGAATCAAACATAGATTACTGCCCTAATGGCGGCTTCCAACAATCTCCTCTCAATCCAATATAGAACATCTCTCTTCCATTGTCCAACATGGAATAATTATCTCTTTGCCGTAGCTTAATACAGTCTGTATATCTTTGTTATCGCGTTCGCACGGAGATGGAAATGAAATGATCGTATGGCATTGTTGGCTGGGAAGCCCTATTCTGGGCAGTTCGGCCGCTGCATCGCAAGTTCTTTTTAGGTGACGCCACATCGGCGACTTGAGAGTCAAAGATGATGATGTACACACAACACCCAGACCCTACTGGGAATCGAACCCGGGCCCCCTGATGGTAAGCGGTGACGCTGCCGCTACGCTACGGAGGCTGACCGCACGGAGATGCTTAAATTCCCATAGAGTATTAATCTCTCTCACAGATATTTTATATTTATCTTCATATTAATAGTCCGTGGCACTTCCATTATAGGAATATGTATCAGAAAACGCTATAGCTGCATTAGAAGTTAAAAGTTATAATGCGAAGCAATTGGTATGGATATTTGATCGAGTGATCGTGACCGATCTCGAGGTACGAAAAGAGCGGTGAGTTCTGTGGAAGTCTATCACAGTAAGCAGTAGAGCGGAGCATCAGTAGGTCAGGCCAGCATGGTGTAGTAGCCTGCGGCTACTAATGATTACATCTCGTTACGTCCCGGGCCTTCCTTTCAGCCATAAACTCTCGGAGGAGTGTCAGCCGAAGAAGTGGCGCAACTGCGCAGACGACCTAACGCATCAGGCGCATTCGCAAGTGCCCCTGCTTTGCGCCCGTTGGGCAACGTGCTGAATATTAATCTCTGCGGAGCTAGGGCGGGCAGTAAATTTGCGAGAGTGGGCAGAGGGCGCCTCCTGGTCGAGCGTTATTCTACGCCAGGAGGCTCTCCTCTCGTGACGCCATACGATACGAGATGCGGGCCACGCACCGCGTGCAGGGCGTTCTGGCGCGAAAGGAGGAAACTGGAGATGAGCGTCGCGCAGCTTTCACAGGCGGCTGCTGACCAACGCGAGCGGCATTCCGCAAAGGGCACGCCGCGGCTAGGGGGCGCAGCTTCTGATGGACTGCCGAGCTCGGCGGGCTCCCTTCCTCTTGGGCGGCGCATTCTTCGCAAACGATCGTTTCCATTTATGTTTCTGTTCATCATGGGGAAGAACATGACGTCTCGTAGTAGCCAGCAGGACTTATGAATGTGTGCCAATGACCACTGCTTGACAATAGCTAAGGAACAGGTGACAGTTGCTAAGGGACAACTGCCAATTGCTACGGAACAACCACCAATTGATAGTAAAAGGAAATGTAAAGTACGGGAGGTGCTAGCTACAGCGAAGCATGTGCACAGTTCAAGCCGTACGGTGTCTGACGAAGGTTGTTGTGGAAACGATTAGTTCGAATTTCCATGTGGTTCGACAACATGTCTGCATGCCATCATTTAGGTTCCTACGATAGTGAACGAGCAGGTTGGTGCCTCGAAGACGGTCTAAAGGTCACCGCTGTCGCCACAGTAATGGTTCTGTCCAAAATTGTCACCATAAAAAGGCCGCCGAAGCAAAGCGAAGGCGTGCCAGTCATCGTGGGTGCAACATAGCACATAGCCTGGTGGCCAAAAGGTATGGATTTTGTGGTAAGTTCTATGGGACCACACTTCTGAGGTCATCAGTCCCTAGGCTTACACACTACTTATCCTAACTTACGCTATGGACAACACAAACACCCATTCCCGAGAGAGGACTCGAACCTCCGACGGATGGACCCGCGCGAGCCGCGGTAAGGGGCCTTAGACCGCATGGCCACCTAGTGCTGCAGGCCAAAAGGAATTGACCTCTAACAGATCTCTGAAGGCCTTGCAACAACTACCGGTACACTTGTCTCTGCCACAACCATTTTGCGGTGATTAAATCAGGCTGGTTTGTATACCCTGAAATGAAATGCAACCTATTTCAACAACACATTCCTCGAGAAAGAGTTTGTTGGTTGCAGGAAGAATGTATGTTGGGGTCAGCAACAGTGGTTGACTGTGATTTTCGACAACGAATCCCGCTTCTTCTGGCTAGCACTTCTGGCCACGAGTTAGTGTGGAGAGAAAGGGACAAACACGTTACAAACCACACACCACAGAATGTTCACGAGCGGTATACGCAGAGCCTAGGCGTTTTGGTGTGGCAGGCATTAAGCAGAATGGCCAAACGCCTCAGCAGATCTTTCCCAACGTACTGTTAGAGCACATCAGTACTGCATGGAGATTATTGTGGATCATGTCCGTCTGTTTATGGTTGCCGTAGATCACGACGTTCTTTTTATGGACGACACTGTCCCCCAACAGGACCACTGAGGTGCCGGACACATTACAAAGTGAAGACATTGAAGGTGAGGAACAACCTGCCTACTCCGCCCACCTAAACCATTTAGAAAATCCCTGGGGTGCTTTTCACTGACGTGTTTCTTAATGAACGCCCCCTTGTCGATCCTTGATAGGTCTGACAACCGCCTTCAGAGGGGTGTGGGACAGTATCCCTCAAGGACTGCTCCAAATTTATTACCCAGCATGAAAAATGTGCATTAATGCCTGACATGGGCGTATTCCTTAGTAAGGACATGTGAGATTCTGACATGTGTGAAATTTGAAAGTTACGTATATCTCTCATCCTGATTTCCCATGTAATGAAATTTGTACCATTTTTCGTCACAAATATACCAATCCACCTCTGTTATCTAGGAACTGTGTTTCATGCGGTCCATCATTGCCTACGATTATTCTTGTCCGCAATGTCACTGTTCCTTAGCAGTTGCTCCATACTTAATTAGTCATCAGCAAGCAGGCGATTAATCACGCTTCCATACAGTTGAGTCCAAGCCCAATTTCCCAAGGCCACCTCCTGTTGGTAGTCTCCACCAGAAATCCTCCTAGTCAGAAATCTTTTTCCAATGGAGAAACCAACATGATACTTTCCCAATTACAGGCAACATGTCATGTGGAAGCATATTATGATCTTCGATGCAGTGGTTTCCATTGCCTTCTGCATGCTCATGCTGTTGACCACTGCTGATCATTCAACCTTTAGGGGCAGTTTCCCAGCCCTAGGGCAAGAGAGAGCGCTGAACGTTTGTCCGATCGTCCATCTTCTTTAAGAAGGCCGTTGGCAAAATGACGTTGACTTCTGATTCCTGAATTCTTTGGTTGCCACTGCTGATGGTTTTTATTAAAAATTTTATTGGTGGCGTGCTTCGAACGCAGGACCGAGATTGTTTTGATTATTAACCTCAATCTACCTCTAAACCAAGGGAGGAATGGAGTGAACGGTCTAACGAGCAAAGGATATGAAGCGAGAGTAAACAGAAGAAAGACGAAAGTAATAAGAAATTTTTTTGGGGTCATCAGTATTCTGACTGGTTTGATGCAGCCCGCCACGAATTCCTCTCCTGTACTAACCTCTTCACCTCAGAGTAGCACTTGCAACCTACGTCCTCTATTATCTGCGGGGATGTAGTTCAATCTCTGTCTTCCACTACAGTTTTTGCATTCTACATCTCTTCTCTCTTCTAAATCGCCTCTTGTTGCTTCTTCTATCACATCGGAGAAATCTTTCCCCTCATAGAGACTTTCAATGAATTCTTCCCACCTATCTGCTCTCACCTCTGCTTTTAACAGTGGAATTCCCGTTGCAACCTTAATGTTATCCCCCTACTTTTAATGTCACCGAAGGTTGTTTCGACTTTCCTGTATTCTGAGTCGCTCCTACAGAGAATCTTTTGTTTTTCGGTTTCTTCACATTTTTCATGCAAGCATTTTGTCTTAGCTTCCCTACACTTCCTGTTTGTTTCATTCCTCAGTGACCTGTAATTCTGCATTCCTGAGTCTCCCGGAACATTTCTTTTTGCTTCCTCCTTTCATTGATCAACTTCTGTTATCGCCCTTTTTAGGGATAATATTCCTTTTCGACTGTACTGGTTACTGAGCTGTTCCTTATTGCTCTATCTACAGCCTTAGATAACTTCAAGAGTATCTCGTCATCCCTCAGGACTTCCGTATCCCACTTCTTTTTGTATTGATTCTTCCTGACCAATGTCTTAAACTTCAGCCAACTTTTCATTACTACTATGTTGTGATCCGAGTCTATATCTGCTCCTGGGTACGTCTTACAATCCAGTACCTGATTTCGGAATCTCTGTCTGACCATGATGTAATCTAACTGAAATCTTCCTATAACAGAACTCAGTTAGTCTTCCTCCTCTCTCATTCCTCGTCCCAAGCCCATATTCTCCTGTAACATTTTCTTCTAATCCTTCCCCTACAGCCCGCATCTCGTGGTCGTGCGGTAGCGTTCTCGCTTCCCACGCCCGGGTTCCCGGGTTCGATTCCCGGTGGGGTCAGGGATTTTCTCTGCCTCGTGATGGCCGGGTGTTGTGTGATGTCCTTAGGTTAGTTAGGTTTAAGTAGTTCTAAGATCTAGGCGACTGATGACCATTGATGTTAAGTCCCATAGTGCTCAGAGCCATTTGAACCATGCTGAACCTTCCCCTACAACGGCATTCCATTTCCCCATGACTATCATATTTTCGTCCTCCTTTACATACTGCATTACCTTTTCAACATCCTCATACACTTTCTCTATCTCTTCATCTTCAGCTTGGGATGTCGGCATGTATACCTGAACTATCTTTGTCGGTGCTGGTTTGCTGTCGATTCTGATAAGAATAACCCTGTCTCTGAACTGTTCACAATAACTCACTTATTGCCGTGCCTTCCTATTCATAACGGATTCTACTCCTGTTATACCATTTTCTGCTGCTTTTGATATTACCCTATACTCATCTGACCAGAAATCCTTCTCTTTTCCACTTCACTTCACTGACTCCTACCATATCTAGATTGGGCTTTTGCGTTTCCCTTTTCAGATTTTCTAATTTCCCTACCACGTTCAAGCATCTGACATTGCACGCCCCGACTCGTAGAATCTTACTATTTCCTTCACTATTCAATCTTTTTCTCATGGTAAGCTCCCCCTTGGCGTTCTCCTCCCACAAATCCGAAGGGGGGCTGTTCCGGGATCTTTTGCTCAAGGAGATATCATCTCATCACTTTTTCATTCACAGGACACATGTCCTGTGGGTACACGTTACGTGTCTTCAGTGCAGTGGTTTCCATTGCCTTCTGCATCTTCATGCCGTTGATCTTTGTTGATTCTTCCGCCTTCAGGTAGTTTCCCGCCTCTATGACAAGAGAGTGCCCTGAACCTCTGTCCATTCCTCCGCCCTCTTTGACAAGGCCGTTGGTAGAATGAGTGTGATTTCTTATGCAGGAAGTCTTCGGGCACCAATGCTGCTTATCAATGAAAATGTAAGCAGCGGCGAGATTCGAACCAGCAATCGAAGACGTTGAATTGTGAATGAAAGACGCTACCCCAAGACTAAGAATTCGCTGGAACTAAACCAGCGCAAAGCTTATCCTGAGGAGTGATGATCGCGAAGTTAAGGAATTCTGCTGCGTAGGTAACAGAACAAACCATCACGGACCGAGTAATGAAGACCTACAAATCAGAGTAGAAAAGGGGCATTCATGGACAACAGAAGTGTATTAGTACCAATCACAGGCTTTAATGTGAGGAAGAAATTTGTGAGAATGTACGATTGGAAAACAGCGTTGTACGGTGGCAAGGCTTGGATTGTGAGAAAATAGGAAAAGAGAATCGATGCATTTGAGATGTGGTGTTAAGGCAGAATGTTGAAAATTCGGTGGACTGATAACGTAAGAAATGAGGTTCTCTGTAGAATCGGCGAGGAAAGGAATATACGAAAAATGGTTCAAATGGCTATGAGCACTATGGGACTTAACATCTTAGGTCATCAGTCACCTAGAACTTAGAACTACTTAAACCTAACTAACCTAAGGACATCACACACACATCCATGCCCGAGGCAGGATTCGAACCTGCGACCATAGCAGTCCCGCGGTTCCAGACTGCAGCTCCTAGAACCGCACGGCCACCGCGGCCGGCGGAATATAGGAAAAACACTGATAACAAGAAGGGTAAGATGGTAGGACATCTGGTAAGATACCAGGGAAAAACTTCCATGGTACTAGAGGGAAATGTGGAGGGTAAAAACCATTGAGGAAAAAACAGATTGATATACGTCCAGCACGTAATTAAGAACATCGGCTGCAGGAGGTACTCTAAGTCAAAGAAGTTGGCACAGGCGAGAAGTTCGTGGCCATCCGCATCAAACAAGTCAGAAAATATATGACGCAAAAATATACGAGAATAAAAAATAAAATAAACAGCTGATTAGCCATCTACCCCCCCTCCGTACTCCTTCCTCTCTGTACTTTCTTCATTTATGAGATTAACTTCACGCCTGCAGTCTGGAGTCTGGAGGTGACATGATATTACCTCGATGGGATCTCGAAAAAGATGTAAAAGTAACTAACTCTTATTTCTACACTGTTTCCGAGATACCTTTCAGAAAATACGCTGTCAACTCCTGATTTCAGCTAATTTTGGGCACGATCTGGTTTTAATAAATACAGAAACCAGTAAGAAGACAAATAACTTGAGCTGAAGAAGCTCGCCGTCATCACCGTCAAAGATCAGTCATTTTGCTAGTTAAACAGCTTCTAAAATTTACCCTGTAAGTGATTCACATCAGAGCAGCAGCGTACTGAAGGGATACTGCGCCTCTGGCAGATCTGCGAAAGCTGCAACCGACCGCTCTTTCCTCTGCGACAAGCTTTCTGCTTTTCTTCCAACACATCCTTCATGATTTGGTAAATAGTGTAACAAAAAGGAAACATTGTTGCTAATATGGACTCTGGTGAAGAAACACACACAGCGAGTTAATTGTATCGTTGCAGTCAATAAACGAGAATCTGTACACACCTTTAAAAGTGTTTCGTAGCAGCTGAAACTGGGGAACATCAAAATTACTGGTTCCACCTTCTCCAACTACTACCATTTCCGCTTTGAAGAAAGGTAGTCGATCACACGCTCAATACTATAGGCTTACATCCCTGACGTCGGTCTGTTGTAGAATTCTGAACCATGTTTTATGTTCGCGTATTGTGACATTACTGTAGAGCCAAAATCTCCTCTGTAGGGACCAAGATGGTTTCCGAAAACCATAATCGCGTGACACCCATCTCTCTCTGTCCATGAGACACAGATAGCAATAGATATAGGCGTCCGGGTAGATAGCGTGTTTCCTAACTTCCGAAAGGGATTAGATACAGTTTCTCACTGCCGCTTACTAAACAAAATACGAGCATATGGAATATTACAATAAATTTGTGACTAGACTGAACAGTTTGTAGCAAACATAACATACCCCGTCATTGTGAACGGATAGAAATTCTCAGACATAAATGTAACTTCGGACGTGCCCCAAGGAAGTGTTATAGGACCATTGGTTTCACAATATGAACAAACGACCTAGAATATAAAGTAAGTTCCAGAGGCTTTTCGCGGATGATGCCGTCGAGTAAAGAGGATCCAAGTTCCGAGCAGCGAGTGGCAATTGATCTTCAACATAAACAAATGTAACGTATTGCGAATATATAGGTAGAAAGACTTATTGTATGATTACAAAATTGCAGAAGAATCATTGCAAGCAGTTACTTCCAAAATTTTCTCCAAAATGGAACGACCACATAAAATTAACCATAAACACATGCCACACCGAGATTCAATGGAAAAATCCTCATAAAACGTCCGTCGACTTACAGAACACTCGTTCGACCAATACCTGAATTTTGATCATCACTGTGGGATCCGTACCAGGTATCACATACCGTGTATCCAAAGGTACGGCAGAGAGTGTGTTGTTGTGAACATTTCAGTGACAGGGTTGTTCTTATCAGAATCAACAGCAAACCATCACCGACAACGATAGTTCAGGTATACATGCCGACGTCGCAAGCTGAAGAGACAGAAGAACGTATATGAGGATACCGAAAGGGTAATACAGTACGTAAGGGGAGATGAAAATCTAATAGTCATGGGGGAGTGGAATGCAGTTGTAGAGGAAGGAGTAAAAGAAAGCGTTACAGGAGAATATCGGCTTCGAACAAGGAATGAGAGAGGAGAAAGACTAATTGAGTTCTGTAATGAAATTCAGCTATAATAACGAATACTCTGTTCAAGATTTCCAAGAGAAAGTACACTAATGTGAGAGGAGAAATACTGATTGAATTCTGTAATTTCGTGTGACGAGGGCCTCCCGGCGGGCAGACCGTTCGCCTGGTGCAAGTCTTTAGATTTGACGCCACTCCGGCGACTTGCGTGTCGATGGGGGTGAAATGACGATGATTAGGACAACACAACACCCTTTCCCTGAGCGAAGAAAATCTCCGACCGAGCCGAGAATCGAACCCGGGCCCATAGGGTTGATAGTCTGTCGCGCTGACCACTCAGCTACCGGGGGAGGACAAGTTCTGTAATGAAATTCAGCTGCAATAGCGAATACTCAGTTCAAGATTCCCAAGAGGAGGTATACTACGAAAAGACCGGGTGATACGGGAACATTTCAATTAGATTACGTTAAGCTCAGACAGACATTCCGACATCAAATACTGGATTGTGAGACGTACCTAGGAGCATATATGGACACAGATCACAATGTAGACTAGGTAGAAGTTTAAGAGACTACTCAGGAAGAAACAATACGCAAAGAAGGGGGATACGGAAGTACTAAGAAATGACGAGATAAGCAGTAAGGAATAGCTCAGTAGGCAGTACAGTTGAAGAGGAATGGACATCCCTAAAAAGGGCGATAACGGAAGTTGGGAAGGAAAACATAGGTACAAAGAAGGTAAATGTGAAGAAACCATGGGTTACAGAAGAAATACTTCAATTGATCGATAAGAGGAGGAAGTTCAAAAATGTCCGGGCGACTGAGGAATATAGAAATACAAGTCCTGAGGAATGAAACAAATGGGAAGTAGGGAAGCTAAGACGAAATGGCTGCATGAAAAATGTGAAGAAATCGATAAAGAAATTTGAACCCATTTTGACTAGTTGGTATGAAAGAATTTGAAGCCATTTTGACTATTTTTCAAACGTGTCTGTCTCAAGAAATACGTAAAGGTTTTATTTTAAATTACCGCTACCAGTCACAAACTTTGTCAACTATTGTACTACTCATTTATTTAGCGACATGTTTCGAGGGTAGGGGTGACTCAGCATACAGGAAAGTCAAAATAACCTTCGGTGACATTAAAAGCAAGGATGATAACATTAAGAGTACAACGGGAATTCCATTGTTGAATGCAGACGAGGGAGCGGATAGGCGGAAAGAATACATTGAAAGCCTCTATGAGGGGGAAGATTTGTCTGATGTGATAGAAGATGAGACAGGAGTCGATTTAGAAGAGATAGGGGATCCAGTATGCCATCAGAATTTCTAAAATCGTTGGGGGAAGTCTCAACAAAACTAATATTCACGTTGGTGTGTAGAAAGTATGGGTCTGACGACACACCATCTGATCTTCGGAAAAATATCATCCACAGAATTCCGAAGATTGCAAGTGCTGACAAGTAAGAGAATTGTCTATAATCTGCCTTACTGCTCATGCAGCCAAGTTGCTTACACGAATAATATACAGGAGAGTGGAAAAGAAAATTGTGGATGATTTAGAAGACTATCAGTTTTGTTTTAGGAAAGGTAAAGACAACAGAGAGGCAATTCTGACGTTGCGATTGACAATGGAGACAAGGCTAGAGAAAAATAAAGAGACACTCAGAGGATTTGTCGACCTGGAAAAAACGTTCGACAATGTAAACTCGTGCAAGGTGTTCGAAATTATGAGGAAAATAAGGGTAAGCTATAAGATGAGGTGGAAAATATAGAATACGTGCAAGAGCCAAATGGGAATAATAAGAGTCTACGACGAAGAACGATGTGCTCAAGTTAAGAAGGACGTAAGACAGGGATGTAGTATTTCGCCCCTACTGTTGAATCTGTAAAACGAAGAGGCAATGATGGAAATAGAAAGGTTCATGGGTGAAATTAAAATTTAAGGTGAAGGTATGTCTCTGGTACGATTTGCTGATGAACTTTATGAGATGTAGAGGAAATGAGAGCACCGAGAAGCTTAACTTCAGAATTAACGGCCACGAAGTAGATGAATTTAATGTATTCTACTACCTATAAACCGTTCATCATAAAAATAAAATTCATGTAAACAAACAGAAACTCGATGATTGGTCAGAAGCCGTAGCACACGTACACCAGTTTTGTTACTCTCTCGGAAGTAAGTCCAACTAATGTATTAGATATCTTATTACCAAGTTACGTTAAATGAAACTTTAAGATATTCAAATGTATTAACAGCCATCAACGTTTTTCTTAATCATGCTTTAGCTACGTAGTTCTTATTTCAAAAATCGTAGCCTCTGAACCGTTGTGCTCTGATTGTCGGGCTGTTCATGCGCAGTATAAAATTGGCTGAGGTTGCGTTCTGTTCCGTAGTGAAACACTCGCATGGAACACTGTAAAAAAGTGCCGAGAAATAACGTCTTCTTAATGTTTTTAGTAAATTTACGGAGATAATCGGCTTTGAAGTTTTCACTTGTTGTACACAATGCAGTTGATAATTAATTCCAGGTTGAAAGTGTAGCGCAGTCTGTAGCGTTATGGAATGTGAACAATATGCCGTTATTCGTGCTTAGGTATAAATCTCCCCATTATCACTTTCTTCTTGTCGTTCAATTTGAAATACCTACATCTCGTAATTATATGACTCATCATCATATCTTATGAATAATGCACGTCTTCTTGTTTCTAATTACAAATTTGACGATAAATTCCTGTTTCCATTTTAAATACAAATTCTTAATTATCGATGTCTCTTGAAAGACTGTTAATAAAAGTTGTTTAAATCAAGAAAACGTAACAGTTTAATTTTAAAAGTAATAAACTAAATTCTCTTTATTTGGAATATGTGCATCGTTTTATACCACATAGGTAGATAAGTATCGTATTAACATGAAACACAATCATTTTCACAGCACCGAGCACATCATACAAATGCTGCCTTTTTCACATTTGCTACTGTACCAATACAATATGAACCCAACAGAACTGACCTGGAGCCAAGATGTGGGATTTGGCCCGAGAAGTAATACGACTAATCATAGCGTGTAGGCTTTCACGGCCGGCGTCTTCAGTAATTAAAACTTCCGGGCTAAGAGGCCGTGGTCCAATAGTAGAATTACTTCTCCCTGACGTTTCGTTGCCAGCTGCGGGCAACATCATCTGAGGTGAGTCTACGACTGGCTGCTAGGCCGTGGAGGTCCTGTTTATATAGAGCGCGTAGAGGGCGCCACCACTCGTCACGTGTTGTCAACAGTAAAACTATCTCTGGCTGGCGTCATTACTCTCGATCGAAGGTAATCGATTGTCACATCTTTGGTACAGAGTCGATCGCCATATCTTATCTAGCTTCAAGCCTTCTTCTTTCCTGTTAAAATTATTGTGGTGTTTAAAAATCTCTACAGCCTCTCTATACATACGTGCATAATAATGCGGTGTCTTAGCTAGCACGCTCGTCTCACTAAATTTAATTTCATGGTCACCCGTTTCAAAAACATGTTCCGCTACAGCCGATTTGTCCGTGTGTCCCAGTCGACAGTTCCTTTTGTGTTCAGTTAGGCGAGTATTGATACTTCTTTTCGTGGTTCCAATGTAAACCTTCCCACAACTACAGGGAATCTTATAGACACCAGGAGTAGCTAAAGGGTGTCGTGCATGTTTTGCCGATCTTAAGCATTCACTAATTTTCTTGGTGGGTCTGAAGATTGTATCAACTCTGAACTTGGCCAGCACTTTCCCGATACGCTCCGTAATATTGTGGATGAATGGAAGAAAAACTTTCCCCACCGATGGTTGTTGTTGTTGCACGTTTTCGGACATTTTTCTTCTGGGATGGAGTGCTCTATCTATCTCCTTGTCAGCGTACCCATTTTTCTGGAAAGCGGTTCGCAAGTGGTTTAGTTCCTCTTGCAAATAAGCTGGCTCACAGATTTTATTAGCCCTGTCCACCAATGTCTTGATTATGCCTCTCTTCTGCCTGGGATGATGGTTTGAATGCTTATGAAGATAACGATCGGTATGCGTATCTTTTCTGTAGACTTTGTGACCCAGAGTCCCATCTGCTCGTTTAATTACTGAGACGTCCAAAAAATTTATCTGTCCATTACTTTCTGTCTCCATAGTAAATTGTATTTTTGAATTGATGCTATTCAAATGCTTCAAAAAACGGTTCAGATCTTCTTCACCGTGATTCCATACGACAAAAGTGTCGTCCACATACCGATACCACTTCAAAGGCCTTTTTCTGGCTGACTGCAGTGCTTGCTGTTCAAAAAATTCCATAAAAATATTAGCAACGGCTGGACTTAGAGGGCTACCCATTGCCACTCCATTAATTTGTTCATAGAACTCATTATTATACTGAAAATAAGTCGTGGAAAGGCAATGTCTAAACAAAGCTACTATATCAGTCGGAAATATTTCAGATATGCAAGCAAGAGCTTCGTTGACAGGAACCATGGTGAACAGAGACACCACATCAAAGCTGACAAGAATATCACTGGGGCTGACGGTAATCTCCTTCAATTTTTCGATAAAGTGCATAGAGTTTTTAATATGATGATCAGTTTTTCCAATGAACGGTTGTAACAAGGTGGCAAGATGTCTAGCCAGCTCTTGAGTAGGGGATCCAATAGCACTTACTATCGGTCTAAGTGGGACATTAGGTTTATGCACCTTAGGTAGCCCATATAATCTAGGAGGATAAGCTTCCGTTTTACAAAGATCTTTTTTATCCTCTGAAGGAATAGAAGACTTTTTTATTAATTGATTGGTAACTGTCAACACTTTCGTTGTAGGATCCTTTTTCAACTTTTTATAAGTGGTAAGATCCAAAAGGTCACTGATCTTCTTGTGGTAGTCTACACTCTTCATCACCACGGTAGCATTTCCCTTGTCAGCAGAAAGTACAATAATACTCTTGTCCGCATTAATCTCCCGTAATGCTTTCTTTTCTCCTTGAGACAGATTACTGCTAGGTGGCTTAGCTTTACGCAGTATCCTGGCTGTTTCCATCCTAACTTCATCCGCAGTGTGTGATGGTAACAGCCGAATCCCCGCCTCTATATTAGCTACAATATCTTCCGTTGGAATCTTCAGTGGAGTAATTGCAAAATTACCTCCTTTCGAGAGAACAGAAGTTTCTTCCCTGGATAACTCTTTTCCGGACAAATTTATAACCGTTCGAGAATTGTCTATAACCGGTGTTTCCTGTCTGCTCTTATGTAGATAGTCAAACTTCTTCTTCTGTCTATTAGAAGACACCTCTGCACTACGTTCCATGGATCTAAATGTTAGCCCATCCACCTTATTCCAATCGCAAACCTGCATTGTATTGCTAATAAATAGATGGAGATTTAATAGTTGACTGCATGTTACCGCCAGTCCTCGACGTGTTTGATGAATCCGTTCTCGTAGCATTGCCAGTTCCATGCGTGAATAGATACGGCTAGCTTGCGCTGAATGAAACAATCTTCTCACCTTCAAAAACTTCGGAACTGCACCGGTGTCACGACAACGTAGCAAGAAAGTGAGCGAACAAAGCTGCTGGGCCTTCTTCTTGCGTAGGCTCTCCAATCGTCGTACCATAACCGACATATCCTCCCCGTAGAGGCGTCTAATCATAGCGTGTAGGCTTTCCCGGCCGGCGTCTTCAGTAATTAAAACTTCCGGGCTAAGAGGCCGTGGTCCAATAGTAGAATTACTTATCCCTGACGTTTCGTACGCTGACAAGGAGATAGATAGAGCACTCCATCCCAGAAGAAAAATGTCCGAAAACGTGCAACAACAACAACCATCGGTGGGGAAAGTTTTTCTTCCATTCATCCACAATATTACGGACCGTATCGGGAAAGTGCTGGCCAAGTTCAGAGTTGATACAATCTTCAGACCCACCAAGAAAATTAGTGAATGCTTAAGATCGGCAAAACATGCACGACACCCTTTAGCTACTCCTGGTGTCTATAATATTCCCTGTAGTTGTGGGAAGGTTTACATTGGAACCACGAAAAGATGTATCAATACTCGCCTAACTGAACACAAAAGGAACTGTCGACTGGGACACACGGACAAATCGGCTGTAGCGGAACATGTTTTTGAAACGGGTGACCATGAAATTAAATTTAGTGAGACGAGCGTGCTAGCTAAGACACCGCATTATTATGCACGTATGTATAGAGAGGCTGTAGAGATTTTTAAACACCACAATAATTTTAACAGGAAAGAAGAAGGCTTGAAGCTAGATAAGATATGGCGATCGACTCTGTACCAAAGATGTGACAATCGATTACCTTCGATCGAGAGTAATGACGCCAGCCAGAGATAGTTTTACTGTTGACAACACGTGACGAGTGGTGGCGCCCTCTACGCGCTCTATATAAACAGGACCTCCACGGCCTAGCAGCCAGTCGTAGACTCACCTCAGATGATGTTGCCCGCAGCTGGCAACGAAACGTCAGGGAGAAGTAATTCTACTATTGGACCACGGCCTCTTAGCCCGGAAGTTTTAATTACTGAGTAATACGACTGTTAAGCTGCCAGACGTACTGGAACTAACGCACTCAGCGTTTTCACACGTCACTGTCGAACCCTGGCGGGATATAGAACGGCTCGTCCTAAAAGAAGAGAAAATCCTACGCCTGGTTGGCTTCGTGGACTCTGTTGATAATAGGCACTTTATCAACGTAGCAGGTGACACTTCCAGAACTGAAATGTATTTCTCGTATTTGGGCAAGGAAGGAACTAAGAGATTACCAGACTCCTTACTGCAATACCTTCAGTGGCTTCAGTGGCTATACGGTGAAATCCTTCGGTACTCTCTTACGTTACACACAGCTTATGCAGAAAAATTACCCTGTGGGTAAATCAGGAACTTCCATCACTCTTGTTTTAATTACAATAGTACGTTAGCTGAAAACGATAACGTGTTGCGGTATCCGTCTAGTCGTCTAAGGAGCATATTGAGGGAGATTTTCAGTGTATTGGTTTATTCTGCTTAAAAATTAAATGACATTTGAAGCTTGATTGTTTCTCTGCTCGTCTCTTTTTACGTGTGAACTGCAGCTGGCCACGTCATTGCAGGCTAGCTGTACCAGCTGACGGGACAGTGCAGTCCAAGTTAAATGCGCCGGTTAAGCTGTTGTCCCGTATTATCGCAAATCATTGCGCGCGTAACGCACAGCAGAAAACGTACCCTTATTATCGTACGTGACGGTACTCGAGACCGCTTCGCTGCTGTCCCACGTGAAACAAAAATCCAATGAGGTTCCAGCAAACGCAGAAGAATACATAGTGCAAGGCTTACGTAAGATTTAAATGGTTCAAATAGCTCTGAGCACTATGGGACTCAACTGCTGAGGTCATTAGTCCCCTAGAACTTAGAACTAGTTAAACCTAACTAACCTAAGGACATCACAAACATCCATGCCCGAGGCAGGATTCGAACCTGCGACCGTAGCGGTCTTGCGGTTCCAGACTGCAGCGCCTTTAACCGCACGGCCACTTCGGCCGGTCTACGTAAGATTTATTTTGCTTACAGTAAAAAAAGTTCGTCATAAGACGGCTCAACGAAAACATCAGAAGCAGACTAGCACTGGCAAGAAGGGTATTAATGGCCAAGAGAAGTCTACTAGTGTTAAACGTAAGCCTTAATTTGAGGAAGAAATTTCTGAGAATGTACGTTTTCAGCACAGGATTGTATGGTAGTGAAACATGGACTACGGGAAAACTCGAACAGAAGAGAACGTATGCGTCTGAGATGTGGTGCTACAGACGAATGTTGAAAATTAGGTGGGCTGATATGGCAAGGATTGAGCAGGTTTTGCACAAAGTCGAAGAGGAAAAAAATGTGTGGAAGACACTGACAAGGAGGAGCGACAGAATGATAGGACCTCGGTTACGACATCAACGCAAGACTTCCATGGTACTAGACGGCAAAAACTGCACAGAAAGACACAGAGTAGAATACAGCCAGAAAATAATTGAGGATGTAGGTTGTAAGTGCTACTCTGAGATGAAGAGAACAATTCGTGGTGGGGCGAAAAAAAAAAAGACAGGTAGGACTGATAGAGGAAATACAGAGGCTTCAAAGAATTGCACTGTGCTTCGTTAAAAGGTCATTTAGTAAATGCGAAAACGTCACGGAGACGCCCAGCCAAGTCGAGTGTCAGACGCTGCAAAAGAGGCGCACTGCATCACGTTAAGGTCTACTTTCAAGGTTCCGGGTGCCACTATTCCTAGAAGAGGCAAGAAATATATTGCATCCTCCTACGTAAATCTCGGGAAAAGACCATGAAGATGAAATTAACAGCAATCGTTCCTCCCGCGAACCATACGCGACTGGAACGGGAAAAAGGGGGAAGTGATACTGGACACAAAGTACCCTGCACCACACACCGTAAGGTGGCTTACGGAGTAAAGGTGGGCGTGTAGTTAAAGGTGTACATCCGCATATACAGGGTGGTCCATTGATAGTGACCGGGCCAAATATCTCACGAAATAAGCGTTTAACGAAAAAAACTACAAAGAACGAAAATTGACCAGCTTGAAGGCGGAAACCAGATGGCGCTATGGTTGGCCCACTAGATGGCGCTGCCATAGGTTATGCGGATATCAACAGCGTTTTTAAAAATAGGAACCCCCATTTTTTATTACATGTTCGTGTAGTACGTAAAGAAATATGAATGTTTTAGTTGGACCACTTTTTTAGCTTTGTGATAGATGGCGCGGTAATAGTCACAAATATATGGCTCACAATTTTAGACGAACAGTTGGTAACAGGTAGGTTTTTCAAATTAAAATACAGAACGTAGGTACGTTTGAACATTTTATTTCGGTTGTTACAATGTGAAACATCTGCCTTTGTGAACTTATTATTTCTGAGAACGCATGCTGTTACAGCGCGATTACCTGTAAATACCACATTAATGCAATAAATGCTCAAAATGATGTCCGTCAACCTCAATGCATTTGGCAGCACGTGCAACAACATTCCTCTCAACCGCGAGTAGTTCGCCTTCCGTAATGTTCGCACATGCATTCACAATGCACCGACGCATGTCGTCAGGCGTTGTCGGTACATCACGATAGCAAACATCCTTCTTGTTTCCCCACAGAAAGAAATCCAGGGCGTCAGGTCCGGTGAACGTGCGGGCCATGGCATGGTGCTTCGACGACCAATCCACCTGTCGTGAAATATGCTATTCAATACCGCTTCAACCGCACGCGAGCTATGTGCTGGTCATCCATCACGTTGGAAGTACATCGCCATGCTGTCATGCAGTGAAACAACTTGTAGAACATTATGTAGGAAATCAGCATACATTGCACCATTTAGATTGCCATCGATAAAATGGGGGCCAATTACCCTTCCTCCCATAATGCCGCACCATACATTAACCCGACAAGGTCGCTGATGTTCCACTTGTCGCAGCCATCGTGGATTTTCCGTTACCTAATAGTGCATATTATGCCGGTTTACGTTACCGCTGTTGGTGTATGACGCTTCGTCGCTAAATAGAAAGCGTGCAAAAAATCTGTCATCCTTCCGTAATTTCTCTTGCGCACAGTGGCACAACTGTACAAGACGTTCAAAGTCGTCGCCATGCAATTCCTGGTGCATAGAAATATGGTACAGGTGCAATCTATGTTGATGCAGCATTCTCAACACCGACGTTTTTGAGATTCCCGATTCTCGCGCAATTTGTCTGCTACTGATGTGCGGATTAGCCGCGACAGCAGCTAAAGCACCTACTTGGGCATCATCATTTGTTGCAGGTCGCGGCTGACGTTTCACATGTGGCTGAACACTTCCTGTTTCCTATCCTGCGAACGGTCCGGACACTTGGATCATGTCGCCCATGATACCGAGCAGCATGCATAGCACACGCCCCATGGGCATTTTGATCACAATAGCTATAAATCAACACGATATCGATCTTTCCCGCAAATGGTAAACGGTCCGTTTTAACACGGGTAATGCATCACGAAGCAAATACCATCCGCACTGGCGGAATGTTACGTGATACCACGTACCTATACGTTTGTGACTATAACAGCGCCATCTATCACAAAGCGAAAAACGTGGTCCAACTAAAACATTCATATTTCTTTACATCTACCTTTGTGAATTTATTATTTCTGAGAACGCATGTTGTACAGCGTGATTACCTGTAAATACCACATTAGTGCAATAAATGCTCAAAATGATGTCCGTCAACTTCAATGCATTTGGCAATACGTGCAACGACATTCCTCTCAACCGCGAGTAGTTCGCCCTCCGTAATGTTAGCACTTGCATTGACAATGCGCTGACGCATGTCGTCAGGCGTTGTCGGTAGATCACGACAGCAGACATCCTTCATGTTTCCCGACAGAAAGAAATCCGGGGCGTCAGGTCTGGTGAACGTGCGGGCCATGGTATGGTGCTTCGAAGACCAATCCACCTGTCATGAAATATGCTATTCAATACCGCTTCAACAGCACGCGAGCTATGTGCCGGACATCCATCGTGTTGGAAGTACTGCACGAATATGTAATAAAAAATTGGGGGTCTTATTTTAAAAAACGCAGTTGATATCCGTTTGACCTTTGGCAGCGCCATCTAGCGGGCCAACCATAGCGCCATCTGGTTTTCCCCTTCAAGCTAGACGAATTGCGTTCTTTGTAATTTTTTCGTTTGACGCTTATTTCGTGAAATATTTGGCCCGGTCACTATCAATGGACCACCCTGTATATTCTGCATAATTGATATAATCTTTTCTTCACGATCCCTAAGGAAATGATACGTTGGGGTTATAGTATATTCACAGAGTCATAATCTGAAGCCGATTCTTGGAACTTTGTGCGTAGGCTTTCTATGGATGGTTCACGTCTATCTTCTTTGCTTGGTTCTTCCTAGCTCCAGTTTTCTATCCATAGACATCGGCAATAAATTGGAAGCCTTCCATCAAACAGCTTTGATATCCGGCCACTGAATACGTACGGAAGTAGCAGCAAGAGCTACATTCTTCCACATGAGCAAGGTGTGAAGGCGACATCTGCGAAGTGTAGTGTTGCCACAGAAACCGTCTTGGGCAAAATACACTGTGAATATGACATTATGACGAAAGTGTAGTGTACAGTCGCAGGGCATGGTACAGACTTCTCTTCTTAGGCTGAATAGCGGAACACGAAGGATGGAGAACTTACGTGCATTTGGTTAATTATGAAATCTTCGTTTCTTCTTGTATTTTCGTGGTCAGTTTTTGGGCAGCCTCTGTGCCCGTGATCTCTCATTTGGCTCGTCTCGTCATCCCATCGATGCTATCCTGCATCTACTTTTGTTAGAGGCAAAATCCTCTCTGACGCTTCCTGCCGACGCTGAACGTCGTTTCATAAACAGTTATTTCCATGAGAGGTGGAGGGTGCAGGCATCTGCCATTCATACGGAAGGTATTTTGCCTATAATTCAGTTATCTTCTCCATGTGAAAGGAGGCAGACGAGTAAATGATCCACTCCTAAATATTCTCCGCTAAGACAAAATAATTCTTAAGGTTTTCTTTTTGATGATCACGCTATTAATTTACTGGGGTTGATAGCACGCGAGAGCAGCACGTCTGGTTAGTAGCCACTGCTATTTATGTGAAATTTCGTAGTACCAGATCCGGCAAATTCAATATACGCACATGTAATGTAATATAAAGGCATCGTGTGGAAAGTAACTGACGCAGAAAGTTTACTGACATTTATCGTAACCATTTCCCACAAATCGGGGAAATGTGTTTGTATCATGGCTAAAAAGTCTTAATATTGCTAATCATTACTGTCGTCCCAAGTACGTTTCTGACATTATGTAGATCGAGGTGGGAAAGAACAAAAATGCTGACATTGAAAAATTTCTTATGCCCAACTGTGTGCGACGTGATTTACGACAAATATCTGCGAATTCTCGAGCACCAGTTTCTGAAAATGTTTAATCTTCTTTTTTAAAAAATTGTTTTTCGAGTCACATATTATTCAGTTGGACTGATGCTGTCCGACATATCTTGCTATGTTGTATTAATCTCATTATCTCCACGTAGTTACTACGTCAAAAATGCCCCGTGATCTGGTTTACGCGTTACAGTGATTGACTGGCCCAACAACATTTTTCTTCATGTGTTCTTCCGAACACCAAGTGAAACATTTTTGGAAGCTCCAGTACTTGTACAGCAAATTTTTGCCTTTCTCTGATTAGGATTTTGCATAAGTTCCAAACCTTGCCTAGTCTTTCTGCCAGTTCTTTAATTAGTACATAATTATATTTTTAAAATTCTTCGGAGAGTCTGCACTTCAAATGCTTAAAGTTCTTTCAACGCCCTGCTCTAGGCCAACACATTCGCAAACTACTTCCTCAATTGCACATCGATGCATAGTGTGACTTTTCGATGGATACGAAAATCATGCCTGCAGATGAAACATTCTCTTATATGTTTTTGTTTGTGTAGTCAATAATTACCGCCAACGATTTTTTTCTTTGATACAAATACGCGTCAGAATCTGAACTAAAGAGACAGCTCTGCACGAATGCCAGCCCAAGCAGTTGTAGGAGAATGCCTCCTGCTTCACGTTAACAAATTTGCGACCGTTACGTACGAGAAAAAGTATGCCACAGTCATTAGGTCACAACTGCTAAGTATGCCCACCAAGCCCTAACAGAGTACAGTTTTCTCAAAGTTGTGGCTCCCTTTCGTTTGCTTCACTACCGGTACTTCGTTCATTTAGCGAGCAATGTAGATCATTTTGACGAAGCAGCTACATGAAACCTTTACAATAGGATGATTTTTCCTCTGAATCGTTTGTATATTCCCCAAACCTGATCTACGGAACAGTAGCAATAGATACAACTTCTCAATTCCATTCAGCACTGTCTGTATGTTACTTCCTGTACACATCGAAAGGTAACCTTGTCTATTATTAGTATGGACATTTTTATTTAACACAGTTTTCATTACATATAATTATATACTTACGGTGTCTTCTTCAATTATTTGTATTTTTATTCAGCAAGTACACAATTCCATTACTGTAGTATTTACTACTCTTCTACCACTCAGCCGGCCGAAGCGGCCGTGCGGTTAAAGGCGCTGCAGTCTGGAACCGCAAGACCGCTACGGTCGCAGGTTCGAATCCTGCCTCGGGCATGGATGTTTGTGATGTCCTTAGGTTAGTTAGGTTTAACTAGTTCTAAGTTCTAGGGGACTAATGCCCTCAGCAGTTGAGTCCCCTAGTGCTCAAAGCAATTTGAACCATTTTCTACCACTCAACATTGCGTCAGTCTTTAGTTGGTCCATTCCATTCAACTAGTCCAATTATTCCAAACATTTATCAATAATAGCTATGAGGTCTGCGAACTTTAAAATTACTGCAGTATGCCGATTCTCGCTGTAATTTTATTCTTAACATTTCTTTCGTTGTTCTCCGGCGTAGTAGCTACGCTGTTGTGAAGTTAAGTTGCATGTTGTATTGGCCTCTTACGACTAAAATATACTATTCATAAATTGGTGAAAAAACTTTCACTCATTTTTTGGAAACGGTATAGTATTCGTTTCTATAGTCATTCTCTCATCAAGATTTCTTGTAACGCACACCATTCCACATTGTCTAAGATTTCCTCGTGTTAAGAAAGTATTCTGATGTCCCCAGAATCAGATTTTCACTCTGCAGCGGAGTGTGCGCTGATATGAAACTTCCTGGCAGATAAAAACTGTGTGCCGGACCGAGACTCGAACTCGGGACTTCTGCCTTCCGCGGGAAAGTGCTCTACCGACTGAGCTACCCACGTACGACTCAGGCCCCGCCCTCACAACTTTACTTCTGCCAGTACCTCGTCTCCTACCTTCGAAACTTTACAGAAGCTCTCCTGCGAACCTTGCAGTACTAGCACTCCTGAAAGAAAGGATATAACGGAGACATGGCTTAGCCACAGCCTTGGGGATGTTTCCAGAATGAGATTTTCACTCTGCAGCGAAGTATGCTTTCTTTCTACATCTACATCTACATTTATAATCCGAAAGCTTCCCAACGGTGTGTGGCGAAGGGCACTTTACGTGCCACTGTCATTACCTCCCTTTTATGTTCCAGTCGCGTATGGTTCGCGGGAAGAACGACTGTCTGAAAGCCTCCGTGCGCGCTCGAATCTCTCTAATTTCACATTCGTGATCTCCTCGGGAGGTATAAGTAGGGGAAAGCAATATATTCGATACCTCATCCAGAAACACACCCTCTCGAAACCTGGCGAGCAAGCTACACCGCGGTGCAGAGCGCCTCTCTTGCAGAGTCTGCCACTTGAGTTTGTTAAACATCTCCGTAACGCTATCACCGTTACCAAATAACCCTGTGCCGAAACGCGCCGCTCGACTTTGGATCTTCTCTATCTCCTCCGTCAACCCGATCTGGTACGGATCCCACACTGTAGAGCAATACTCAAGTATAGGTCGAACGAGTGTTTTGTAAGCCACCTCCTTTGTTGATGGACTACATTTTCTAAGGACTCTCCCAATGAATCTCAACCTGGTACCCGCCTTACCAACAATTAATTTTATATGATCATTCCACTTCAAATCGTCCCGCACGCATACTCCCAGATATTTTACAGAAGTAACTGCTACCAGTGTTTGTTCCGCTATCATATAATCATACAATAAAGGATCCTTCTTTCTATGTATTCGCAATACATTACATTTGTCTATGATAAGGGTCAGTTGCCACTCCCTGCACCAAGTGCCTATCCGCTGCAGATCTTCCTGCATTTCGCTTCAATTTTCTAATGCTGCAACTTCTCTGTATACTACAGCATCATCCGTGAAAAGCCGCATGGAATTTCCGACACTATCTACTAGGTCATTTATATATATTGTGACAAGCAATGGTCCCATAACACTCCCCTGTGACACGCCAGAGGTTACTTTAACGTCTGTAGACGTCTCTCCATTGATAATAACATGCTGTGTTCTGTTTGCTAAAAACTCTTCAATCCAGCCACACAGCTGGTCTGATATTCCGTAGGCTCTTACTTTGTTTATCAGGCGACAGTGCGGAACTGTATCGAACGCCTTCCGGAAGCCAAGGAAAATAGCATCTACCTGGGAGCCTGTATCTAATATTTTCTGGGTCTGATAAACAAATAAAGCGAGTTGGGTCTCACACGATCGCTGTTTCCGGAATCCGTGTTGATTCCTACAGAGTAGATTCTGGGTTTCCAAAAACGACATGATACTCGAGCAAAAAACATGTTCCAAAATTCTACAACAGATCGACGTCATAGATATAGGTCTATAGTTTTGCGCATCTGCTCGACGACCCTTCTTGAAGACTGGGACTACCTGTGCTCTTTTCCAATCATTTGGAACCTTCCGTTCCTCTAGAGACTTGCGGTACATGGCTGTTAGAAGGGGGGGCAAGTTCTTTCGCGTACTCTGTGTGGAATCGAATTGGTATCCCGTCAGGTCCAGTGGACTTTCCTCTGTTGAGTGATTCCAGTTGCTTTTCCATTCCTTGGACACTTATTTCGATGTCAGCCATTTGTTCGTTTGTGTGAGGATTTAGAGAAGGAACTGCAGTGCGGTCTTCCTCTGTGAAACAGCTTTGGAAAAAGGTGTTTAGTATTTCAGCTTTACGCGTGTCATCCTCTGTTTCAATGCCATCATCATCCCGGAGTGTCTGGATATGCTGTTTCGAGCCACTTACAGATTTAACGTAAGACCAGAACTTCCTAGGATTTTCTGTCAAGTCGGTACATAGAATTTTACTTTCGAATTCACTGAACGCTTCACGCATAGCCCTCCTTACGCTAACTTTGACGTCGTTTAGGTTCTGTTTGTCTGAGAGGTTTTGGCTGCGTTTGAACTTGGAGTGAAGCTCTCTTTGCTTTCGCAGTAGTTTCCTAACGTTGTTGTTGAACCACGGTGGGTTTTTCCCGTCCCTCACAGTTTTACTCGGCACGTACCTGTCTAAAACGCATTTTACGATTGCCTTAAACTTTTTCCATAAACACTCAACATTGTCAGTGTCGGAACAGAAATTTTAGTTTTGATCTGTTAGCTAGTCTGAAATCTGCCTTCTATTACTCTTGCTAAACAGATAAACCTTCCTCCCTTTTTTATATTCCTATTTATTTCCATATTCAGGGATGCTGCAACGGCCTTATGATCACTGATTCCCTGTTCTGCACTTACAGGGTCGGAAAGTTCGGGTCTGTTTGATATCAGTAGGTCCAAGATGTCATCTCCACGAGTCGGTTCTCTGTTTAATTGATCGAGGTAATTTTCGGATAGTGCACGCAGTATAATGTCACTCGATGCTCTGTCCCTACCACCCGTCCTAAACATGTGAGTATCCCAGTCTATATCTGGTAAATTGAAATCTCCACCTAAGACTATAATATGCTGAGAAAATGTATGTGAAATGTATTCCAAATTTTCTCTCAGTTGTTCTGCCACTAATGCTGCTGAGTCGGGAGGTCGGTAAAAGGAGCCAATTATTAACCTAGCTCGGTTGTTGAGTGTAACCTCCACCCATAATATTTCACAGGAACTATCCACTTCTACTTCACTACAGGATAAACTACTACTAACAGCGACAAACACACCACCACCGGTTGCATGCAATCTATCCTTTCTAAACACCGTCTGTGCCTATGTAAAAATTTCGGCTGAATTTATCTCTGGCTTCAGCCAGCTTTCTGTACCTATAACGATTTCAGCTTCGGTGCTTTCTATCAGCGCTTGAAGTTCCGGTACTTTACCAATGCAGCTTCAGTCCAATTGAATAATATGTGACTCGAAGAACAATTTTTTAAAAAAGAAGATAAAACATTTTCAGAAACTGGTGCTCGAGAATTCGCAGATATTTGTCGTAAATCACGTCGCACACAGTTGGGCATAAGAAATTTTTCAATTACAATACCGATTGCTGCTTCGTCCCCGCTAGTGCTAGTTTTGCAAGGTTCGCAGGAGAGCTTCTGTAAAGTTTGGAAGGTAGGAGACGAGGTACTGGCAGGAGTAAAATTGTGAGGACGGTGCTTGAGTCGTGCTTGGGAGCTCAGTTGGTAGAGCACTTGCCCGCGAAAGGCAAAGGTCGCGAGTTCGAGTCTCGGTCCAGCACACAGTTTTAATCTGCCAGGAAGTTTCATATTATGATTCTTTCTGACAGCGGACAGCAGGCACATTACTATTTTTAAACATGTAGATAACGCTAGCGATCGAGTTATTTTAAATACAGGGTGCAACGGGTGTAAGTGCAAACATTTGTATAGGTGACTAAGAACCGTGGACAGAACAACATTCCATCCGTACTTACGTACGTCATTTGCAATCTAATTCCGGCCAAGTAAGCACTAATGAACTGCTCTTGCCAAGTGTATTTGGAGGTACTAACCGACCTAAAGACATACAACTTGTAACAGCGATATGTATTAGTTTGCAAAAAAAAAAAAAAAAAAAAGTTGTTCAAATGTCTCTGAGCACTATGGGACTTAGCAGCTGAAGTCATCAGTCCCCTAGACTTAGAACTACTGAAACCTAACTAATGTAAGGACATCACACACATCCATGCCCGAGGCAGGATTCGAACCTGCGACCGTAGCAGCAGCACGGTTCCGGACTGAAGAGCCTTGAACCGCTCGGCCACATCGGCCGTCTCCTTTTGGTGAAACCGACCTGACTTTCGTTGTGTGTTGCTTTTGTCTAAATTATCTTTTGCGGAGAGTCCACTCTATAAAATTATGGTAACTCATATGCGGGAAATTTTTGTTTTAAATCAGCACAAAACAATTGAATGCTGTACTTATTCCAGACCAATATTACTTCCTATAATCTATTACACTATTGGTTGAAGTTAACATTTTCTACTGCCTGCAGAGCACCTCTTTTCTGGCCAGCCGCTGTGGCCGAGCGGTTCTAGGCGCTTCAGTCCGGAACCGCGCTGCTGCTACTGTCGCAGGTTCGAATCCTGCCTCGGGCATGGATGTGTGTGATGTCCTTAGGTTAGTTAGGTTTAAGTAGTTCGAAGTCTTGGGTTCTGATGACCTCAGATGTTAAGTCCCAAAGTGCTTAGAGCCTTTTGAACCATTTTTGAAATTCTTTTCTCACCACCTTTCTTTGAATCGTAAGTTCATTCACATATCTTCAACCACGTAGTTTCTCTTCTGTACGCTCTGTTAACTACATACTTAGTTTCATTTGGGTTAAGTATTTAGCTGAGTGTGTTCGCAATAGGTCAACAATTTTACTCACTATGTACGACGAATGCGCAACTGCGAAATGTCTCATGCGCCTCCTGCACTAAGTATTCAAGTGCGGCATCCTAAAAGAAAGCACACTTGCTCACCATTTACGACAAGATGTTTGCAAAGGAAAGCAGTTTAAAGTGGAGCTATATGCGGATGGTAGTGCTGGTGAAGGAGCTTAACAAGACCCACTCACAGAAGCATTATACGTTTGGACAGACGTGTTTGCTACGGGTAATCAATGCAGTGTGCTGTAATAAACTCTCTCCCTCTTGTCGTCTAGAAACTGCTGTAAAATACTCGTGGTAATAACTTTGCCTAAGCAGTCGAGCGTATGACCACGCTTATGCGTCTTGAGGCTGGCTATTTCTTTCCCACGCATCATAGTGCGTGTGGCCACAGGTCACACCCGTAGGGCTCCAAGGACTATGTGGGTGGTGCCTGGGTCTTCGTTACGTTGCGCCAACGGCCCTGGGAATGGCCGGATGAGCCCACGTATGGTAATCACTGGCAGCAGGTTCGCCGAGCGGAGAGCACAATCAATCAGCGCGATTTGAGTTGCCTTAATAGCAGGACTGCTCTTCTTTTTTGGATCTCGTGATCTCGCACAAGAGGAAACAAGGTAGTCCACGCTTCCCAGTTGTGCTTCCAAAACGTCTCTTTCGTTTATAACCTCCGTAAAAGTCCTGGACGTAATTAATGTTCAAATTACTCGTGACTTTCTGTGCCACAGCTCATACGTGTCCATAAATCACGCACAGGACGTTAATATGTAATTAAAATTTCTTGTTCTAATGAGAATGATTGGTCATAAATATCCCTCCTGCCTCGGACCTTTCTCTGTATATTAAATACGGTGATAAAGAGAATGTCTTAGATGGCGACAGCTCTAACAGCAGTTCGTCTGTCCTGCTTGCAGAGCAGCAAACTATAGATGCTCCAACATTTTTTTTTCACTTTGCTGAAGTAACAGATTTACCTTACACCAATCACATTGCTTCGCACAGTAGATACGTCTGAAATCTTTGGAGGTACTTATTTTAGCCTTGTAGTTATTGTATATTTCTTTTCATCTGTCCTATTGGTTTTGAAATAATGAAAACGTTTGCTTGCTATCGGTACTGCCTATGAACTCAAGCCAGATGCATTGTGATGACTTAACCCAATCTGCACCAAACCATTAGATTATACATGGTTGCAGGTTCTACACAATATAAAAATAGTTACGTCAGATATCAGGCAGATCTGAATTTAAAAGTTGTCCGTAATGTGACGTTGCTTGAACTATTGGAGGATTTCGTAAATTTTCGATTTCAGTGAGTATGCTCATTAATGTATTATATACTCGCATAACAGGCTTTTTAAAAGCATTGTGTGACCTATGTTTGTTACGAAAGAGAAAAGAAACACATACTCACTCAACTGTGGGGGCATACGGATCAGAATGATTCAAATACAGTATGTTGTGCAAGCAGTACGTCTATAGTTCCAAATAACAGATGACTCACACGGAATAAAAACTGCTTGTTGTTGTGGTCTTCAGTTCGAAAAGAGGTTTGGTGAAGCTCACGATCCTACTCTATCCAGTGGAAGTCTCTTTATCTCAGAAAAACTACTACAACCTACATCTTTCTCAATCTGCTTACTGTATTCATCTCTTGGTCTTTCTCTACAATTTTTACCTACTACACTTCCGTCCAATACTACATTGGTCATACCCTGACGTCACAGAACGTGTATCACCAGTCGATCCCCTGTTTTAGTCAGTTTGTGTCACATTTCTCCCCCCCCCCCCTCCAATTACATTCAGTATCTCTTGGTTAGTCACGTGATAAACCTAGCCAATCTTGAGCATTCTTCTGTAGCACCGCAATTCATAATCTTCTGCTCTCTCTATGTCTAAACTGTTTATCATCCGTGTTTCATTTCCATACATGGCTACACTCCATTCAAATGCTTTCAGAAAAGATTTTGTAGCACTTAAATCTGTATTAGATATTAGTAAACTTCTCTTCTTCAGAAATGTTTTTCTTGCGACTGTCAGTCTACGTTTTACGTCCTCCCGACTTCGGCCATCATCAGTTATTTTGCTGCCCAGGTAACGAAACTTAAGTCCCATAGTGCTCAGAGCTATTTGAACCATTTTTTGTGCTATCCTTCAGACGGCGGTTTTTTTTTGTTGGGGTTGTTACTGATGATGTCCGCATCTCTATAGGTGGATTCTGTAACGCTGTGCTACACATACAGAATCTTTGTTTGGAAGCAGCAGAATTTTACTGTGAAGACAACCAATTTGGGAATGTAGGGGTGATTTAGTAAGGGTCTTATTATTGTGACGTGGAATATCTATTATAGAAGCTAACCGTGGTTAGAAATCGATAGTGCTTAGAGAATTTGATATGAGTCAGTTATATGACGTGACGTCGTTATTTCTACCAATGCGATCGTTTCTAACGCAGAAATGTGACGACACACACTGGTAATGTAGTTGTGGCTTAACAACGATACCTAAATTGGTAATATGCTACTTCATGAGGTCAACGTCATAGGAGCAAATTGGGAGTATGCTACTTCATGAGGTCGACGTGATAGGAGGCAATACGAAGCGACTCAGCGGCTCGACGAGACGCAACGCACATGCTACACGACGTCGAGGCGCTACATCGTGACGTGATGGGACGTGTTTTTGGTATGACGTCGGGGCAGAACTCGAGTAATTGAATTGTGGAATATACTGGAGAAATACGAAAATATGTAAAATTTTGGGACAATGATAGTACTTACGTACCTACTTGGTTGCAGTCTCCTCTGGTGACTGAATGAGGAAATATTAAATTGTTATTAACAATTTGGCATCCAGTTACATAATTTGTTTGAAACAATAGACACAGCCTGCCACCTCTCCCTGTGGAGCCTATAAAAGATGAGAAGGAAGTCTATTTAGGTTGGCAACAGGTTTCGGTCTGTGACTTAGACCATCTTAAGGGTATAAGCGCTATGATAGCTGCTGGTGGTGGTGGTGGACGGGGCAATATGCGTAAGAACTTTAACTTCAGCCACTCACAGCCACAACATCTTAAGGATATTACGCTGTCCACCACCACCAGCCGCTATCGTAGCGCTTGCGGCCTGGAGATGATCAAAAATATACCGAAACCGGTTGCCTAAATAAATAAACTTCTGTTGCGATTCAAACCGTTTCATTCAATTTTAACATTTTTTATGGATTACAGTCTATGCTGCATTGTTAGAATGCTTTCTAAATTTTCAAATGAAATGTGAAGGTAGGAAGGGATTTGATCCGGTAGCAATGATAAATAATTTGGACACATGCTGCACTGGGATTGACTGGGGGCATCATGACGTCAACGCAACGTCAGGAACAGTGGAATGGATTTTGCGTGATTGGATAAAATAAAGAGATACGCGTAAAAATAAGTATAGTTGTGAACAACCTGGTTAAAATACGAAAATGGGTGAAAAATACGTAAATTTGAGGGAAATATAAAATAAAATGCGGAAAATAAGCACAAAAAAGTAAAATTGTGTAAGAATGAGAGAACTTAACATATTGTTGGTTTAAGAAGAGCAAAGCTGGGAAAGCATGCAGCTTGAAATATGACTCCCAACTGCTACACGAAAGCCAAAACATTGACAATGACCGTTAAATAAATACGGAATCCCCCAAAACACAAGACAAGCTGAGAAGACATGCAATTTAAATGTGACTATTAGTACTGCCTCACAACTAGACTTGGAATACCTTAAGGGAAAAATATGGAAGGTGGATCCATATATCTGTCTTTTGTTGTTTCGTGCTATACACTTTATTACTTAATGACAATATTAGCTTTCAATTTACAAACTTATTAAAGGAACCATAATTCTGAGCAGAGGTTAAAGAGGATCCAGTCATTCAAAAGAAGAAAACTTTGACAATAATACCGCTAAAAGCATGGCAATGAAATCGGAAACACGGAGTTCTCAAAAACTGGAAAAGCCACATCAACTGGGCGTAGGTGAAAGCAGGTCCAATAAACAAATGAAACGTAGGAGCAGCTGTGAAATGTGCTCACAAATTGCAAGTCTAGCTGACTGTTACACGCTAGGACAACATTCAACCAAATATCGGGATACTCACAAGAAACGTCACTGATTGTAGCTGTTGGAAGACGGCTTAACAATGTACAGGCCTTAATAAAAGTCCCCTAAACAATGAAAGACACAGTCCCTTAAACAGACTGTCTGGAATGGTATAAAATTTAAACATAAATGGCCGCCGATATATTGCTACCAAACTTCAACAATGCTTAATAAATATACAACTGCCCAAGTCTCAAGATAAGTTGACATATATACAACTGATATAAACCTCAACTGGTACAGTTCAGCAAAAACTTCTACACAACCTTTAATAACTATATAATTGCACAAAACTTAAAGTAAGCAGAGATCTACAGCAGACAGATATCACAGCCAAGAAAGAACGAGCAGCCAAATTGCACAGTAAGTGCAGTAGCTATTGACTGTGGATCAAGGCAAGGTTCGACAGTTTATCCTGATACGCAACAGGTCTTAAACTGTGCATACTTAGAAGCAGTTGTAAGGGTGCCAGCTTTAAAAGAACGGTTACAGAAGTATAATGAGGAAAAACCTCTGGCTTGGTGAACACGCCTTAACCTCCTGAGCTCTTTAAATTAACCAAACAGATCTAACTACTGGTTCCCGCATGAACGGCGACACTTCGCAGTGGCACACATGAAACGATGAACTTTACTTAACGTGAGCCACCACGACGCGGCTGGTAGGGGCGACAGAACGCCGATGAACGCAGACACTGTGCGAGGACGGGATGCAATCCAACAAACAAACACGCCTCTGCCCGGGGTCCAGGGAACAGGAACGCGTCATTTGTCTCCAAAGCTGCCCTGCCAACACACATGAAAAGGGAATAGTAATCTACGCAAATAAAGCGTCACACAAGGATGGACAGGGAGTAAAAGAAATGACAGATTAATAGCAAGGGGGTACCAACAGGTTAAATTTACCGGTCCTTAAAATTATAAGTATTTACTAAGCGCCCATGATGCAATAACACAAACATGCGCATATACCACCTTGCCTCCCACACAGATCGAGCCACATTTTATTCCATTTACGGAACCTACCACAGGGAATACTCTCGCACTTGCACGAGATATGGCCTAGAACACGAGTTGGAATTAGTAACAATGACCGGTGGTCATACGCTCAAACACTGGCAGGCGTGTTAATATAACAGGTCCAATTCCAAACAACAGGCATATAAAGTACTCAAAATAAGAAAACAGCGCTTCACTCCATTTGGGTGAGACGGAGCCGCGATTTGCAGGATCCCAACCAAGGTGTTATTGCTTCCAACCCACACAGGCGATCGTCGATGCGCCGTAAACCTTAAGTTTGCAGAGTAAGCCGGGAACTTCTCGACCGGGTTGAACGCGGCGTCCGTCTGTCTTCGCGCCGTCCGCCGCTACCAATTCTTAAGCGAGCCGGCCAAGCTTCCCACCGACGTTTCTCGCAACCTGCGCCGGACAGCCGGAGTCCCCCAAAAGCCGCAACTGGCCAGCCACGTGCTCCCCAGCCAACTAATTTCTGCAGGCCGTACCAAACCAACAGCACACGCACCTCGACCAAAGATCTATCTCGCGACACACGATCGAACCGATATTGGCAAGTAATTGGTGGTGCCAGTGGAATGCCATACCACTCATATTAGAGCCGCCATGACTCAATTAACTTATTCCGGAAGTGAATACACATACAAATTACAAGCTTAACACTCTTTAAAATTACTTAGGAATTAACAAGGTGAAATATCAGCGCCTGTAAATCCAATCAGTAGGCCATACTTATCTATAAAAACAGACTTGCCTTCGACACACACTATGTTACAATTTCAGTTTCATCAATTCAATTCACAACAGGGAATGCTCGTATACTTCCACGTAATATGGCCTGGAACAACGAATTATTATCAGTAACAATGAAAGATGACCTTACAATGACTTGGAGACGCCCTAATATACCAGGTCTAATTTCACATCAATGATAACAATTACCAGTAAGAAACAACACGTAACTTCACTCAGATGTGAAGGAGCAGTGACTGCCAGGATTATTGCCTCCAGTTCATACAGGTAATCTTCCAGGTACCGTAAAATCTGGCCGCTGTTCTTCCCGCTATTCGCCGCGTTCAGTCCTTAATCCAGGAGGCTTCTCGAGGTCTTTACTGGATAGCAGAAGTCCTCCAAAACCAACAACTTACCAACTACATGGTCCTCTCTTAACTGCCATACCACGGCCCGCCAAAACCCACAACACATGCACGACCAAAAGCCCTAGCTCCAGACTTAGAAATGATCTCTGCTGGTGCCTCGAATGTTATTAATAAGTAACCATAGCTTAGAACTCAAATGAGGTGGCCTAACGCAATTTGTTACTAACAAATAGACACAGTTTGGCTCTCTCCTTACACTGCCCAGTTCCTAAGTGAACCTTACCTACCCACCCTCCCCCTACCCCACCCCAAGCCAAATGTTGCAGACATAAAAGATGAAAGACAGGAGGGAGAGAGTGAGAATGTGGTTGATCCCCATTGGTCGAGGCTTACCTAAGGCATATGATGATTACCCTGGGTGACCTTGATCATTCCCAGTTGTTCCTGAGGGGGGGGGGGGGGGCGGGAGAGGGAGTGCGGACATCAAGGACCTCAAGTAACTTGACATCATTGTGATAAGATTATTATCTGTTTCCAAAATGGCAGTGCCAACCTACTGCTTATCACATTCTTGGAAGTAACTCATCGCCTGATGTTCATCTGTCTTCATACTGATACTGCTGTCCTACTAACAGTCTTTCGACTGTTGTCACCGCATAGATTTATATCACCACAGTTGAAACCGTAATGATTAGTAAACCACACACTGCTGTAATACCTTTAGGCCGAAGTGGTATTATCAAAAAGAAAAACGAAAGATAAAATATCAAATTTACCGCTGGGCACTTTCACAAATGAAGAATATTGAAGAGACCTCATCTTTGGTAATGGAAAGCCCTTATCCAAAGCGAACAAGTCCTGAAAGAATTCTTTATTTTTTACACTGAATATTGAATACACTGCTATATTTGTGCGTTTCGTCGCCCATATCCGTCGTCAACGAGTAAACTGGTAATCATCACAAATAACAAAGAGGAAATGTAAGTAAAATGGATGGCGAAGTAAGAGGTGAGAGACAATGAACAGAAATAGTTTTGATCGTATCCCAATTAGGTGATACACAGTAATGTGTACCTCTATCAAGAATCAATTGATTTCTACGTCCATTAATGAAACATATAGTTTCATGACTCTGTATCAGTTTATGTTTATTTCATAAATAAGAGTGAGCAATACAATCTTTTGCTATGAGCCTTAAGATATGCGATCCCTACTTAAATGCTGCGAATTTTCGGTGCACTCTGAGTAACTGTCGAGTATCAGCACAAAACCTTTCACAAAGCCTCGAGACAATGGGAATGTCCTCGCGAATATAAGATAACCACAAAGAATGTATTATTGCTAGAATTACATTACACTATACTACAATAGTTTAATAAGAAGTAACATCAGGTGAGCCTAAGAAAAACGTAAAAGGATCTTTAATGTTCTAAATATATGTAAATTGATAGCCGACAATGACGTCTAAAGGGAAAATATCCCTGCTAAATGTTGATAATTAATCTATTTCACCTTGGTGCACTGAATGATAACACAAATCTCAAAGTGGAGTAATGTAAAATAATCTCCATAAGCATCACCATTAACCCTTAACTGCCCGAATTTTTCCAAATTGTATATTTAAATTTATTTTCAATTTTTTGACTTCTTGTGCATCTAAGTAGTGCATAGAAGCTATAATTTGACTCTTGTCTGTCTTAGTTTGTCTGTAACGTAACGTGTCCATAAGGATACGCTGGGCACTCAGATGCATATTTGAAATATTTTCTGTGATATTGAAATACATTTGAAGATACGTTTTATTGATCACATTTTTAATACAAGTAAGGCAAAATTTGAAGAAAATAATTCTTACTAACCAATTTATAACACCACACACAAAATAATTCACAATCATTTGTTTTACTGACTTCCATGGTACACTTCAAAGCATTCTAGACACAGACCTACATCACATATCTCACATTTTGAGCGAACAGCTGATGATTTCTGTTTGCAGTACAAACCTACACATCTTCTCTTCTTCTCAGTTTTCTTGATATAGTGCTTTATACAATCTGATATCACTTGGAACACACTATTTGTATCCACACATAGGACTGATAGACGGCCTGCCTGCTCCTTTTACGGGATTCGTATATCTTTTTAGGTAAACTTGTACAATTTCTCTTCTGAATTCCGGTTGAGTAGTCCCAGCTCCCGTTCCTTTCTTCAGCTGCCACGCATTATGTACATATATGTCAATCAGTCAAGAAAGTAAAGCCCAGTACCACTTCTTGTTTCGAATGTTTATTCTGAACATGTCAATGTTTTCATACATCCTATTCATTCCTCCCATGTGTTTATTATAGGCTGTGATAATTTGAGGACGTTTACTTCAACTGTCTTCTTCTCCTTTGCGGAAAATCTTTTTACAAATGATACAGGTTCAACTCCTTCACAGGTAGAAGCTTCAGTAACCACTGAATTGTCCACCCATTTTGTGACTATAAGACCATCATCCTTGCAAAGTGAGGATTCAAATTACCCCCTTGCCTTTTTAACTAGCGCTTTCTTTGAGGAAAGTGGGCACGATTTGGGAACTATGTTTTCTCTGATAGTGCCTGTTGCTCCATAGCCCTTTTCTCTCAGGTATGACAGAACAGAAAAACCTATAAATAGGTTGTCAAAGAAAAATTGGAATGGCAGTAGCTTTACATCCAGTGTCAAATCATCTATCATCTGAACGAGTGGGGCAGTAGCATTACCAAACTGTGTTTCATATGCTGTATTTGGATTGGGTGATTTTCGTTGATAAAACGAAAAATTTACCAGATATCCAGAAGTAATGCATAAACATCATGCTTTATATCCAAATCGTATCGGTTTCCCCCTGATAAATTGCTTGCAAGAGTGTCTCCTAAAATATTTTATCATTGATTCATCATAAGACATGTTGCTGAGGAACAAACAGTTAATTACATTTGTCTCTAACTATTTCAATAAAGGGTCTAATTTTCCAGATCTTGTCCTTTTCATCAAATTTGTTATTGTCGTTACAGTGCAGAAATCTAAGAATTAGTTCAAAACGATTTCTCCTCATGGTATTTCATACAGATTCGTTTCGTGTGTCTAAATTGGAATCCCAGTATAACCTCTTATTAGGGAGAGAGTTATATCTACTTAGAATGAGGATCCCCACAAAACACCTCATTTCTTCAAAAGTTAAATTAGGGTTTGGAAAGTTCTTGAAAAGTGCGTAGTTGTTTGACTCATCAACTGGGAATTGTATCAGATTGTCATCAAAGAATAATTCGAAAATGAGATTTTCACTCTACAGCGGAGTGTGCGCTGATATGAAACGTCCTGGCAGATTAAAACTGTGTGCACGACCTTTGCCTTTCGCGGGCAAGTGCTCTACCATCTGAGCTACCGAAGCACGACTCACGGCCGGTCCTCACAGCTTTACTTCTGCCAGTATCTCGTCTCAGATGGTTGAGCACTTGCCCGCGAAAGGCAAAGGTCCCGAGTTCGAGTCTCGGTCGGTCACACAGTTTTAATCTGCCAGTGCGTGTCGTTGTGTGGTCGGCCAAACGATCCAACACCATCTCCTCAAAGCCTAGTTGGTGATCAGACACGTATTTGGCGGGAAACGTGACCGGCTCTCTGTGGTGTGAACGACCCCTTCTCTCGTAAGTTGGTATCCACAGAGATAATATCTTCCAATGCCTTTTGGGTAGCGTTCTCTGCACATTCGTGCTGCTTTAGGGGCAACACATCACCAAAGTAGTGACACACATCGTCAAAGACACATCACAATTTGTGTAATGCAATTGATATTTGACACCAGGGATAGTGGTGTGCGTATGGTACAGATAACTGCACCTGTCCGATGCAGTTAATCGTCACATGACACATATGTTACGAGCTGAGCTGTATAGGGTATGTCTGTTTGGTGGTCATGGACAAACGGTATTTGTCACCCATCGACTGTTCCAGCGCCCAACTGACACTCAGAATCTTTGCAGGGTTGTCACGAAATTTCATGTGACGTTGCCGTATTTATAATGACACTGGCGGTCATCTCTTTGAACAGTTACCATGAACTACGTTATTGTTATATGGTTACACTGAGTATGTCCATAACACCATAAACATGCATTTCCGATCACTTGCTTCCTATCTCACTATAATCAGTTGTAGACCGCTATCACTTGTTTCAATTTCACCCAAAAAGTTTGAGATCCCCTATATTTATGGGTAATACTTGTTACTTTTTCTTTTCAAGATATTTTAGGCATATAATCCATTTTGGCTCCATTCATGATCATCCGTTTTTAGGTATTTTAATACCCCTCCTACTCAAAATGTTGCTGTGCTAAACAATTTATAGAATTCTCCTTCATCTTATGCTATTAAACACTGTTTCGACGTTCTTCCGTCGCATTTTGTTTCATCATTGCTTTTTTTAGTCATCTGTCTCCTGACTGCTCTGATGCGACCCGCCATGAATTCCTCTTCTGTACCAAACCTTTTAATCTCAGAATAGCATTTGCAACCTACGTCCTCAATTATTTGCTGGATGTAATCCAACCTCTGTCCTCCTCTACAGTTTTTGCCCCTTACAGCTCCATTTTTTTCTGTACCATGTAAGTCATTGACCGATATCTTAACAGATATCCTATCATCCTGTCCCTTCTCCATGTTGCTCTTTACCACATATTGCTTTCCTCTCTCATTCTGCACAGAACCTTCAAATTCCTTACCTTACCAGTACACTTCATTTTCAAAATTAGTCTTTAGCACCAAATCTCAAATATTAGGGATTCTCTTCCGTTCCTGTTACCCCACAGTGCACGTTTCACTAAGATACAATCCTCTACTTAAAATGTACATTCTCAGAAATTTCTTCCTCAAATCAGGGACAATGTTTAACACTTGTCTTGGCCAGGAATACACTTTTGAGAGTGCTATTCTGCTTTTGATGTCCTACTTGCTCCGCCCGTCATTGGTTATTTTGCTGCAGACGTAGCAGAATTCCATAAATTCAACTACTTCGTGAATATCAATCCTGATGTTAAGTTTCTCGTTGTTCTCATTTATGATAATTCTCATTACTTAAGGTTTTCTTCGATTTACTGTCTGTCCATATTCTGTGCCCATTAGATTGTTCATTCCATTCAGCAGATCGTGGAATTCGTCTTCACTTTTACTGGGCATAGCAATCTCATCAGTGAATCGTATGATTGATATATTTTTATCTTGAATTTTAATTCACCTCCTGAACCTTTATTTTATTTCCATCGTTGCTTCTTCGATGTACATACTGAACACTAGGCGCGAGAGATTACATCCCTGTCTTACACCTTCCTTAATTCGAGCACTTCGTTCTTGGTCGTCAACTCCTATTATTCCCTCTTGTACATATTGTATATTACGTTTCCCTGCCTATACCTTACCCCTAATTTTCTGAGAATTTCGAACATCTTCTACCATTTTACATTGTCGAATGCTTTTTCCAGGCCGTCAAATCCCATGAATGTTTCTTGATTTTCCTCTGGTCTTATTTCTACTATCAAAACTGCCTCTCTGGTGCCTTTACCATTCTTACAGCCAAACTGGTCGTAGTCCAACACATCTTAAATTTTCTTTTCCATTCTTCTGTATATTATTTTCGTCAGTAACTTGGATACATGAGCTGTTAAACTGACTGTGCGATAATTCTCGCACTTATCAGCTTTTACAGTCTCCGGAATTGTGTGGATGATATTTTTCCGAGAGTCAGATGGTATTTCGCCGGACTCATACATCTCACACGACAAAGGCAGTAGTCGTTTTGTTGCCTCTTCCCACAATGATTTTAGAAATTATGACGGAGTTTTATCTATCGCTTCTGCTTTATTTGATAAAGTCGTCCAAAGTTATCTTAAATTTTGGTTCTAATACTGAATCCCCTATCGCTTCTGAATCACCTGTATCTTATTCTATCACATTGGACATATCTTTCCCCGCAAAAGGCACCTCAGCGTAGTCTTTTCATCTGACTTCACTCTCCTCTGCATTAACAGTGAAATTCTCGTTCCACTCTTATAAAGTTACCGCTGTTGCTTTTAATTTCACCGGAGGTTCTTTTGATTTTCCTATATGCTCAATCCATCTGATAATCATTTCTTTTTCGATTTCTATACATTTTTCATGCAGCCATTTTACCTTAGCTTCCCTGGAATTCATGCTTCTTTTATTCCTATGCGACTTGTGTTCCTGAATTTCCCAGAGCAATTTTGTCCTTCCATCTTTCATCGATCAGCTGAAGTATTTCTTCTGTTACCCATAATTTCGTCTCAGTTATCTTCTTTGAACCTATGTTTTATTTCCTAACTTCTGTGATTGCCCTTTGTAGAAATTTCCATTCCTCTTCAACTGTAATGCCTACTGAACTATTCCTTATTGTTGTATCCGTAGCCTTAGAGAGCTTCAAGCTTATCACGTCGTTTCTCAGTACTTCCATATCCTACTTATTTGCGTAATGATTCTTCCTAACTAATCTCTTGAACTCTTCTTCACTACTACATTGCGATCAGAATCTACACTCCTGGAAATTGAAATAAGAACACCGTGAATTCATTGTCCCAGGAAGGGGAAACTTTATTGACACATTCCTGGGGTCAGATACATCACATGATCACACTGACAGAACCACAGGCACATAGACACAGGCAACAGAGCATGCACAATGTCGGCACTAGTACAGTGTATATCCACCTTTCGCAGCAATGCAGGCTGCTATTCTCCCATGGAGACGATCGTAGAGATGCTGGATGTAGTCCTGTGGAACGGCTTGCCATGCCATTTCCACCTGGCGCCTCAGTTGGACCAGCGTTCGTGGTGGACGTGCAGACCGCGTGAGACGACGCTTCATCCAGTCCCAAACATGCTCAATGGGGGACAGATCCGGAGATCTTGCTGGCCAGGGTAGTTGACTTACACCTCCTAGAGCACGTTGGGTGGCACGGGATACATGCGGACGTGGATTGTCCTGTTGGAACAGCAAGTTCCCTTGCCGGTCTAGGTATGGTAGAACGATGGATTCGATGACGGTTTGGATGTACCGTGCACTATTCAGTGTCCCCTCGACCATCACCAGTGGTGTACGGCCAGTGTAGGAGATCGCTCCCCACACCATGGTGCCGGGTGTTGGCCCTGTGTGCCTCGGTCGTATGCAGTCCTGATTGTGGCGCTCACCTGCACGGCGCCAAACACGCATACGACCATCATTGGCACCAAGGCAGAAGCGACTCTCATCGCTGAAGACGACACGTCTCCATTCGTCCCTCCATTCACGCCTGTCGCGACACCACTGGAGGCGGGCTGCACGATGTTGGGGCGTGAGCGGAAGACGGCCTAACGGTGTGCGGGACCGTAGCCCAGCTTCATGGAGACGGTTGCGAATGGTCCTCGCCGATACCCCAGGAGCAACAGTGTCCCTAATTTGCTGGGAAGTGGCGGCACTGCGTAGGATCCTACGGTCTTGGCGTGCATCCGTGCGTCGCTGCGGTCCGGTCCCAGGTCGACGGGCACGTGCACCTTCCGCCGACCACTGGCGACAACATCGATGTACTGTGGAGACCTCACGCCCCACGTGTTGAGCAATTCGGCGGTACGTCCACCCGGCCTCCCGCATGCCCACTATACGCCCTCGCTCAAAGTCCGTAAACTGCACATACGGTTCACGTCCACGCTGTCGCGGCATGCTACCAGTGTTAAAGACTGCGATGGAGCTCCGTATGCCACGGCAAACTGGCTGACACTGACGGCGGCGGTGCACAAATGCTGCGCAGCTAGCGCCATTCGACGGCCAACACCGCGATTCCTGGTGTGTCCGCTGTGCCGTGCGTGTGATCATTGCTTGTACAGCCCTCTCGCAGTGTCCGGAGCAAGTATGGTGGGTCTGACACACCGGTGTCAATGTGTTCTTTTTTCCATTTCCAGGAGTGTATATCTGTTCGTGGGTACGCCTCACTACCCAATATCTGATTTCGGAATCTCTGTCTGATCGTGATATAATCTAACTGAAATCTTCCCGTACCTCTTGGCCTTTTCCAAGTGTAACTCCTCCTCCTGTGATTCATGAACAGAGTATTCACTATCACTATCTGGAGTTTATTATAAAACTCAATTAATCTTCTGCTCTCTCATTCCTGGTCCCAAGCCCACATTGTCCTGTAAACTCTTCTTCTACTTCTTCCTCTAAAACTGCATTCCATTCTTCCATGACTATTAGATTTTTATTCTCTATTACGTGCTGTATTGCCCGTTCCTCTTATACTTTCTCTACCTCTTCATCTTCAGCTTGCGACGTCGGCGTTTATAGCGGAACTACTATTGTTGGTGTTGGTTTGCTGTAGACCCTCGTAAGAACCACCCTATCACTAGTCTGCTACTCAGGACGAATCTTACTCCCTTTATAATACTTTCTGTTGATGTTGATATCTGACCATAAATCTTTGTCTTCTTTCCGGGTCACTTCACTGACCCCTACCATATCTAGATTGAAACTCTGCATTGCCCTTTTCCGATTTTCTAGCTTCCCTACCACGGTCAAGCTCCTGACATTGCACACTCCGACTCGCAGGACGTTTCCCTTTCGTCTGTTATTCAATCATTTTTCATAGTCACCTCCCCCTTGGCAGTCCCCTCCCGGAGATTCGATTAGGGAATTATTCCGGAATGTTTTGCCAATGGAGAGGTCATCGTGTCACTTTTTCAATTACTGGTCACATTTCCTGTGGATACACTTTCTGTGTCTTTAGTATAGTGGTTTCCATTGCCTTCTGCATCGTCATTGCCGTTGATTGTTCCTGGATCTTCTGCCTTTAGGGACAGTTTGCAGTGATTGAGGAATATGTGAGAGTCGAGAGTCCGCGAGTAATCGCTTTCGGGCGAGTAAGTGGTGACTATTCGAGAGTCGCTGTTCCGTACCTGGCTTAAGCTTGGTGCTTCTTTAGCTGTTTTGGAATAAGTGTCACGTACGATATTAGCATCGCTCTCAATGTGCGAGTCTGTCTGTCAAAATTTGATTACTTTTCGTCGGAAGTTCTCTGTCATAATGGGCTCTATCCAGTATATGCACCTTCTGCGAGTCACTCAAACTGTGGAAAGTGATTTGTATCTCAATTTACAGCCTAACAGAGAGCTTAAAGTGCCTTCTGCACAGATACACTATTTCTGAATTTGAGGAGTATGACGCTAGTGGTTCGAAAAAGGAAAAAAGTTTATATTGTATGCGTACTGATACTTAACTTTTGATGCAAGTAATTGTAAATTGGCCCAACCTCCACTTGAGCAATATTGAATGATGGCAAATAAGTTAATAATTTGAAAATTTCCATTATAATAAATATCGTCAGATTATAATAAACATCGTCGGTAGGTTCTAGCTAACTGAACTACGATAATGTTCCAGTGTAATATAGGTTCCATTGTAACTAACTTATTCTTTTCTTATAATTAGTGAAGGTATCTGGGAGTTTTTCTGTTATAAGAATTTAATTTAATATTATTTTCTTGAGAATGGAACATCAGCTGCATTATCATTTTTGAACGACCGCGCGGGGTATCTGCGTGGTCTAGGGCGCCTTGTCACTGTTCGTGCGGTTCCCCCAGTCGGAGGTTCGAGTCCTCCCTCGGGCACGGGTGTGTGTGTTGTCCTTAGCGTACGTTAGTTTAAGTTAGATTAAGTAGTGTGTAAATCTAGGACCCGATGACCTCAGCAGTTTGATCCCATAGAATGTTACCCTAAATTTCAAATTTCACTTGGCAGTGTGAGTAATTATCATTCTAGCAGCTGGACGTTTTTGTTGAATTCTGTCAAAGCGTGGCATTGCTTGTTTGGTCGTTTATGTATTGAGCTTGTGAGTGTGACAGGCAGCTAGTAAGAACAACTGCAGAATCCTGGTCCACTCACACACCATACAATTCAAAATGTAAGGAAGAGACAATACCATTCCAACATGAGTCGAGTGCTGGTTAGTTAGAAAAAATAGTTCTCTTTTACAAACCAAGGTAAACTGGTATGCTACTTCTTTAAGGAGAATCGTTACTGGAATAGCGACATTATACCTTGCAGGGGATGAGCAACTAACCTGCAGCGAGCGGAGGGAACGAAATAAGTGTTCTCGCAGCAGTTGCTCCTAAACTACTCGTTAAGTGCAGAGAAACTGGAAGTGCCTCTGCAATAAGTCAGCCCAGAGTTGTTTGCATATTGCGTACCAACAGCTTCCTTCGTGATCAAGCGCTACTTCATTTTATTAACACGGATAGATGAATGGCACAAACACACATCATCGTGCCACTGAGAGACCTACTGGGTGAAAACAGGTCGAACATCAGTCAGTGGATTCTGAAAGTTTGGTACGGGATTATTATCAACTTTTGGTGCAGAAAGGAGTTCAGAAGCAGCATATCATCGTTCGTACACAAATTGTACACATCATGCGGTTTGATGGTATTCTTACGTGCTTCTGAGTAGAAACGAACAGCAGCTGTTTTTAGTAGTTCTAATTATTTTGCAGTAAGTGTTACAATTTTTTTCGATATTTTGTGTCGAGTGAGTTATCTCTGTAGTATAGTTTGCCTCCTTAGTAGTCTTAAGGTGCTGGTAAAGGCGTGTACCATTCTAGCAACAATTTACTAACATTAACAGTCATCAAATAAACAAATAGTAAATTCCTAATGTGGAAGCTCTAATGGTTCTCGATAGAGCACTTTGCAAGGCGAAATAAATAAATATTAGAAATCTCCAAAGAGAAAACATCACACACAAATAAAAGGATAGTAACAACTTGAACACCTCACAGATAAAAGGATAGTAACAACTTGAACACCTCACAGCAATATTAAAGAAAATGAAATTCCAAAATGTTAAAACAGATCGAGCCTTATGGCAAATGAATAAATAATAATAAATATTTACAGCCAAGGGCAAATTATAAGTTTACAGAAAGTGGGGCGGCTCAAAATTGTACTTAACATACACAAAACGTCAGACGGGAAAATATGCGAACCTCAGTGAGGACAAGGAAAATAATTTTAAGTGAGGTTCGCCAACAACGGTCAGTTACAGGTTAGAGACTTAAAATCGCCTCACGACAGTACTAGCAAATGTTATTTTCAGTTTTTTCAACCTAAATGAATCTTATTTTCAGTTGCTTTAACCTAAATGAATCGCCAAAACGGCCAGTTACAATTAAGCTTAGAACAAGCTCCTTAGAGCAGTACTAAACAAAATAGCAGCAGCAATTACACGCCACCAACGGTATCTTAAATCCAAAAAATGTAAATATAACGCCCCCCGACACCAAATTAATATGTCAGGTAATCGCCTTACAGCAACAAATAAATTAAATTAGGAAAAATAAATTTATTGATAGCCAAAGTTTTAAAAAAGAGATTAAGAGTTAACACCATGAAATGCTCAGAAGATCCCCAAATTAACTTTCTCCCGTTGGTGGAGCAGAAGGAGGGGCAACGACAGGTAACAACAGAAAATGGCGGCAGCGTCACAGAAGGTCGGACTCGCACGAAATGTGGATCAAGCGTTCAAAAATTGCAATAGAACCACTCACGTTTACTAGCTTGCCAGCTGCTTTAATAAAGGAGGCAAATGTCTGTATTTACACCCCGCCCCTTCTTCTTGTCGGTGTTTTCCACGTATTCCTTTCCTCGCCGATTATGCGGAGAACCTCATCATTGCATTCCTTATCTATCAACCCAGTTTTCCTCATTCTTCTGCAGCACAACTTCTCAAATGCTTCGACTCTCTTCTATTCCGGTTTCCCAATACAGTAACGTGGTCCAATGACGTGCCCCAAACGTACACTCTCAGAAATTTCTTGGTCAAATTAAGGCCTACGTTTGATGTTAGTTGACTTCTTTTGGCTAGGAATGCCCATTTTGCCAGAGCTACTCCGCTTTTTATGTCCTCTCTGCCCCTTCCGTTGTGGGTTATTCTGCTGCCTAGGTAGTACAATTCCTTAACTTCATCAACCCGTCTTTCCTTATAGGTTACCTCCATTTTGCTCAGAATGTCGAACATGTTCACCATTTTACATTGTCGAATGCTCTCCATGTCGAGATATCCTATGAACGTGTCTTGCTGTTTCTTCAGTATTGCTTCCACTATCAGCTGCAACGTGAGAACTGCCTCTCTGGAGTCTTTACCTTTCTTGAAGCCAAACTGATTGTCATCTAGTACATTCTCAATTTTTCCCATTCTTCTGTATATTATACTTGTCAGCAACTTGGATGCATGAGCTGTTAAGCTGATTGTGCGACAATTCTCTTACTTCCCAACTCTTGTAAACTTAGGAATTGTGTGGATGATGTTTTCCCGAAAGTTTTATGACATATAGCCAGACTTATGCATTCTACACACCAAAATCAATAGCCATTTTGTCGTCTTTCTCCGATGATTCTAGCAATTCTGATGAAATTTGTAAGATGGTATTTTTTGATGATGTTGTTGGATGTGTTAGTATTTGTAAAAAAAAATATCTATTTTAAGAATTATGGTCAGAGAAACAGTTTCTAGGCAAAAGTACCTGTGTCTACGATGGTAGCACTGAGGAGTCGTACAAGCTTTGTCAGCCAGTAGTGGATAGCTGCGGTGTGCAGCAGATGGTATTTTTTCTATGATTGTACAGTGTAATGCATGGACGCGTGTTTGGAACTATGTGAGTTGCAGATTGCCGGCCGCAGTAGCCGAGCGGTTCTAGGCGCTACAGTCTGGAGCTGCGCGCCCGCTACGGTCGCAGGTTCGAATCCTGCCTCGAGCATGGATGTGTTTGCTGTCCTTAGGTTAGTTAGGTTTAAGTAGTTCTAAGTTCTAGGGGACTGATGACCTCAGCTGTTAAGTCCCATTGTGCTCAGAGCCATTTGAACCATTTGAAGTTGCAGATTTATTACGAGGAGGTTGGACAGCATGCGGACATAAACAAAGTTTTGAAATGGATTTTTATAGACTTGTATTATTGGTAAACGTCACCTTCGTCGCACTAGAATTTTTTATAGTTATTCTATTTACTGGTCTTCTGAGTTAATTTGCTGTACCATGGAAGTTATTAGAGTAAATGAGTTTCATATTAGAGTCTATAATCGTTTTCTTTGGTAAGTTCCTTCCTAACTGGAACTGCAGAGCTTAATCGTTGAGTCATGTGTTTCATTGGGATTCTGTGTCAAAATTATGAACCCAGTTTCCCTGGAACCAGTGTAGTTAGTTTTTAATAGTATTTATTAGATATTGCGGAGATTTGCTGTGTTAATGTTTTGCTATTGCTTCATTCTGCAGGTGAGATTCACAGTGGTGAGATTCACAATGTGTAATTGTTTCGTTTCCTTTGCACAATGTAGGTTTTCAAAGTTTCTTTATTTTACCAGGGCCACGTATCACTGCAGGAATTTTCGTGCGTTTCAGGTTACATTCTTATACAGTTTTCTTTTATTTATACAGTAACTATTTTTCAAACAGGATGCACTGACCAAGTCTACTGAGCGTGAAATTATTAGTTTGCTGATTTATTGCTTATGATTGATATCGGTTTTCACAAACACGTGATTCTTTTCCATTTCATGTAAGTCATGTGGCTTTTAGCTCAGTATACGTAATACGTAATCGTTGTTATTTTCAATAAGTTTAAGGCTGTTCCACTGGCTATACTGTCTTCATAATGTTTTGTAGCGTTGTACTCACCCGTTATCCGATAAATCCATTACTTTATATGTCTTCTATCTACGTCAATAGCATGGCATACAGCCTACTGGTTTTCTTATGTACTAATTGCTGCTCACATTCTGTATATCTAACCGCTAACGTGTATGAGACAATTGTTCTTATTATAATTCACAGGCTTTATATCTTAGCTAAGTGCGACATATTCCAGGCACTGTTAACCTTCACTTGTGACCTTTTATTATTAAAAGGTTCCTTTATGCTATATAATGTCATTGCATCTCATAAAAATTTAACTTCAGTTATTATGGTTTATTTGCCAGTAACACTTTTAGCTGTTGTAATAACTAATGTTTATTCATGCTTATGTACAGTACAATTTTATATGTCTTTTGCCTTTTATGGATCGGCAATTGCAGTAACTTATGGTTTTAATGACATTAATACTCCGAATTTTTTTTGTTATGGTTTTAGGGCACAAAACTGCTACGGTCATTAGCGCCCGGTCTGTGACATAGGAAAAGGTAAAAAAAACGAAATTGGAAACCAGCAGCAATGGGAGCGAAACTCAAAAAAGTGGGGAAACTAAAAACAGAAGGGAACCTTAAAAAACCACTGTAGAAGAGGGGTTGTTTGTCCCCTAAAAGCGCTTCAAATGACTGACGTCATCTCACTGGCACTAATAAACGCGAGAACGCGATCGGCTGAGCGCGTGTCATCTGCTAAAATGGAAGATATATCAGGCGACAGCTGTAGACGGGTGCGTAACGGAGTAAAATAGGGGCACTCAAGTAAAAGGTGTCGGGAGGAAGAGGTCCAAGCACAGGGAAGAGCTTTCACGTCCCGCAATTTATTATTGGGCAGTGTCGACCAATATGCCTGCCATAAAACAGCAACACGACGACATAAAACACTCCGTAGATCGGCGAAGGGAATCATGCGAATAGCAGGCTGAAGAAGAGAGACTGCAGCCTTGGCCGCCATATGGGCCGCCTCATTTCCACAGATACCAACATGTCCTGGGATCCAGAGGAACGTCACAGAGACGCCTCCAAGTGGACCAGAGGGTGGACAGGGTAGAGAGCTTGGAGACTGAGGAGAGAGCTGAGAGAATCTGAGCAGATAACATACTGCATCCGCTGATGGCGACGGATGTATTGGACAGCCTGGAGAACAGCGTATAGCTCGGCAGTACAAACCGACCACTGGTCGGGAAGCCGAAATCGATTTGGGGTGTCGCCAACAGTATAGGCACTCCCAACACCAAACGATGTTTTGAGCCATCAGTGTAAACAAATGTAGCATCCTTCATTTGTGCGCATAGAGCAGCAAATGCTCGACGATAAACAAGAGAAGGGGTACCATCCTTGGGAAACTGACAAAGGTCACGGAGCAGGCAGGGCCGGGGCCGGAGCCAAGGCGGTGCTGTACCCCAAGTTGTCAAGAAAGTTTTGGGAAAGTGGAAGGAAAGAGAATGGTGCAGTTGACGGAAGCGGACTCCCGGTGGTAGTAGGTAGGAAGGGCGGCCTGCATACCCTAAATCCAAGGAGGCATCAAAAAAATGTCATGGGCTGGATTAGCTGGTATGGAAGACAGAAGGACAGCTCGCCGATTGGACACCGGAGGTTCAGCAGTCTCAGCATTAAGGCTTTCCACAGGGCTGGTGTAATAAGCTCCAGACACTAAACGTAATCCACGGTGGTGGACTGAGTCGAGACGCCGAAGTATAGACGGCCGAGCAGAGGAGTAAACTATGTTTCCATAGTCCAATTTCGAGCGTACTAAGGCTAAGGCTAAGTGTCATGATGATCTCTCCTTTGGCAAAAGATTCCGGAATAGTCCCCCATTCGGATCTCCGGGAGGGGACTGCCAAGGGGGTGGTTACCATGAATAATCAACGAAAGGATAACGTTCTACGAGTCGGGGCGTGGAATGTCAGAAGCTTGAACGTGGTAGGGAAACTAGAAAATCTGAAAAGGGAAATGCAAAGACTCAATCTAGATATAGTAGGGGTCAGTGAAGTGAAGTGGAAGGAAGACAAGGATTTCTGGTCAGATGAGTATCGGGTAATATAAAGAGCAGCAGAAAATGGTGTAACAGGTGTAGGATTCGTTATGAATAGGAAGGTAGGGCAGAGGGTGTGTTACTGTGAACAGTTCAGTGACCGGGTTGTTCTAATCAGAATCGACAGCAGACCAACACCGACAACGATAGATCAGGTATACATGCCGACGTCGCAAGCTGAAGATGAACAGATAGAGAAAATGTATGAGGATATTGAAAAGGTAACGCAGTATGTAAAGGGGGACGAAAATCTAATAGTCATGGGCGACTGGAATGCAGTTGTAGGGGAAGGAGTAGAAGGAAAGGTTACAGGAGAATATGGGCTTGGGACAAGGAATGAAAGAGGAGAAAGACTAATTGAGTTCTGTATCAAGTTTCAGCTAGTAATGGTCAATACCCTGTTCAAGAATCACAAGAGGTAGAGGTATACTTGAAAAAGGCCGGGAGATACGGGAAGATTTCAATTAGATTACATCATGGTCTGACAGAGATTCCGAAATCAGATACTGGACTGTAAGGCGTACCCAGGAGCAGATATAGACTCAGATCACAGTATACTAGTGATGAAGAGTAGGCTGAAGTTCAAGGCATTAGTCAGGAAGAATCAATACGCAAAGAAGTGGGATGCGGAAGTACTAAGGAATGACGAGATACGTTTGAAGTTCTCTAACGCTATAGATACAGCAATAAGGAATAGCGCAGTAGGCAGTACAGTTGAAGAGGAATGGACATCTCTAAAAAGGGCCATCACAGAAGTTGCGAAGGAAAACATAGACACAAAGAAGGTAGCTGCGAAGAAACCATGGGTAACAGAAGAAATAGTTCAGTTGATTGATGAAAGGAGGAAGTACAAACATGTTCCGGGAAAATCAGGAATACAGAAATACAAGTGGCTGAGGAATGAAATAAATAGGAAGTGCAGGGAAGCTAAGACGAAATGGCTGCAGGAAAAATGTGAAGACATCGAAAAAGATACAGGAAAGTCTAAACAACCTTTAGTGACATTAAAAGCAACGGTGGTAACATTAAGAGTGCAACGGGAATTCCATTGTTAAATGCGGAGGAGAGAGCAGATAGGTGGAAAGAATACATTGAAAGCCTCTATGAGGGTGAAGATTTGTCTGATGTGATAGAAGAAGAAACAAGAGTCGATTCAGAAGAGATAGGGGATCCAGTATTAGAATCGGAACTTAAAAGAGCTTTGGAGGACTTACGGTCAAATAAGGCAGAAGGGATAGATAACATTCCATCAGAACTAAAATCATTGGGGGAAGTGGCTACAAAACGACTATTCACGTTGGTGTGTAGAATATATGACTCTGGCGACATACAATTTGACTTTTGGAAAAGCATCATCCACACAATTCCGAAGACGGCAAGAGCTGACAAGTGCGAGATTATCGCACAATCAGCTTAACAGCTCATGCATCGGAGCTGCTTACAAGAATAATATACAGAGGAATGAAAAGGAAAATTGAGAATGAGCTAGGTGACGATCAGTTTGGCTTTAGGAAAACTAAAGGGACGAGAGAGGCTATTCTGGCGTTACGGCTGATAATGGAAGCAAGGCTAAAGAAAAATCAAGACACTTTCATAGGATTTGTCGATCTGGAAAAAGCGTTCGACAATATAAAATATAAAAGCTGTTCAAGATTCTGAAAAAAGTAGGGGTAAGATATAGGGAGAGACGGGTCATATACAATATGTACAAGAACCAAGAGGGAATAATAAGAGTGGACTATCAAAAACGAAGTGCTCGTATTAAGAAGGGTGTAAGACAAGGCTACAGCCTTTCGCCCCTACTCTTCAATCTGTACATCGAGGAAGCAATGGTGGAAATAAAAGAAAGGTTCAGGAGTGGAATTAAAATACAAGGTGAAAGGATATCAATGATACGATTCGCTGATGACATTGCTATCCTGAGTGAACATGAAAAAGAATTAAATGATGTGCTGAACGGAGAAACTTAACATCAGGATTGATGGTCACGAAGTCAATGAAGTTAAGGAATTCTGCTACCTAGGCAGTAAAATAACCAATGACGGACGGAGCAAGGAGGACATCAAAAGCAGACTCGCTATGGCAAAAAGGCATTTCTGGCCAAGAGAAGTCTACTAATATCAAATACCGGCCTTAATTTGAGGAAGAAATTTCTGAGGATGTACGTCTGGAGTACAGCATTGTATGGTAGTGAAACATGGACTGTGGGAAAACCGGAACTGAAGAGAGTCGAAGCATTTGAGATGTGGTGCTATAGACTAATGTTGAAAATTAAGTGGACTGATATGGTAAGGAATGAGGAGGTTCTATGCAGAATCGGAGAGGAAAGGAATATGTGGAAAACACTGATAAGGAGAAGGGACAGGATGATAGGACATCTGCTAAGACATGAGGGAATGACTTCCATGGTACTAGAGGGAGCTGTAGAGGGCAAAAACTGTAGAGGAAGACAGAGATTGGAATACGTCAAGCAAATAATTGAGGACGTAGGTTGCAAGTGCTACTCTGAGATGAAGAGGTTAGCACAGGAACGGAATTCGTGGCGGTCCGTATCAAACCAGTCAGTAGACTGATGACCAAAAAAAAAAAAAAAAGGCGCGATAGATGCGGAGAAGGACCACTCGGTCCGCTCCCCAGGAGGTACCATTCAGGACACGGTGGGTGTTGAGGGATCGCAGACAGCGAGCCGAAAGATAGGAAACATGGGAGGACCAGTGCAGTTTTCTGCCAAACATAAGACCCAAGAATTTAGCGACGTCCACGAACGGAAGGTTGACAGGGCCTAGATGTAAGGAAGGCGGAAGAAACTCCGTACGACGCCAAAAATTAACACAAACTGTCTTATTGGAAGAAAAGCGGTCCGGATACATTGGGTACGCCTGTACCACCACGTACAACAGCGACTGTTAACCATCCGTTACCATGAGTAAACGAATCATTGATGTCGATGCTGAAGTTCAGTCTGCAACCACAAAAGACTGCAGGTCCATCCAATAGAGAGTGTGCAGCGACAGATTTCAGATTTGATGGTATTCTTTTTCTTGTCGGCGGCAGATGTGGTCATTTCCACGTCTTCAATTGTTTTGTATATTGTCTGTCTCGCACGGCGACGGTATCTTCTGTAAGGCATCTTGGCAGCGTTCAATGCAGTTGCCTGTGCAGCAGCAGCAGCGCGAATGATCCGCTCCGCAAGCAGCGCTCGCTTATATAGCCGCGCACTGGCGCGGCGACAGATAAGGGACTTAGAATATTTCACAGTGCCAGCCGAGAGTTATCCCGGAGCACTAGTCTCTCGATCGCCTCCAAGAATGGAGGCGATCGAGACATCCTTGAAGACGTCGATCAAGACGGCTGGTCCGTTGAGAGCTGTAGTAGATTACAAAATCGTCCACAAAGAGGGAGCCCGAGACATCAGGAATGAGGCAATCCATAATTGGATTTATGGCAATGGAAAACAGTACAACACTTAGCCCGGGGCCCTGGGGTACCCCGTTTTCTTGGGAGAAAGTAGTGTTCACCCGCACTATAAATGTGCCTTCTGCCACAAATTCACGAAGAAAAAGGGGCAGCCGACCTCGAAAGCCCCAAGAGAACAGTGTGCCTGTCCTCCAACAGGTATCGTCTGCTCTCTCCAGATCAAAAAATATTGCTACTGTTTGGCGTTTCCTGAGAAAATTGTTCATGATATAAGTGGAGAGAGCAACAAGATGGTCAACTGCAGAACGATGCTTTCGGAAACCGCATTGGGCAGGTGTTAAAAGACTTCGGGACTCCAGCCACCATTCTAAACGGCAATTCACCATACGCTCCAAAACCTTACATACACTACTCGTGAGAGAAATGGGGCGATAGCTAGAGGGGAGATGTTTGTCCTTTCCAGGTTTCGGAACAGGAACGACGATAGCTTCCCCCATCTTCAGGGAAAAGTACTGTCGGTCCAAATTCGATTATAAAGGTGAGGGAGGTAACGCAGACTAGGTATGATAAATGCAGCAACTCCGGAATGTTGTAATAAACTATTTTCCATAATCATCTCAGTTAACATTTACTCGGTTTAAGTTAGTTAGTTACACCGCACATGCATGGGCTCACCACCAGTGAGCTCGCTGCGTCGCTGCCCGCGGCTCACCTGCCAGTCCCGTTGGTGTGGCCTATCGGCAACACATCAGTGAAGTGACGAAGTCTTATGACTGTGTACTGTAGCATCAACATTTTAGGTTTGACAAGGCCAATATCTGGCACGTTTTAATTTTAATTTTATATTGTGACATTCTGAAGAAGGCTACATTGTTATAGCCGAAACTTAGGTAAAGTTTATTTGCTTATGCAACTGAAGGCTGAAATATATTATAATCATATAGACGTCGTATCTCCTTCGCTCCAAATTCGAATGGATCAGGAAAGGGGATGGCTTGCGGTGATACAAGGTACCCTCCTTCATGCACCATACTGTGGCTTGCGGAGTGTGTATGAGATCTAGATGATCTAGTGGTAGATGTACGTGTTCGGTCCTTATTTCATTTAAAAAATCTTAAAGGATAAACGGTACGGACGATTTCTTACCGATGTTCTACCGGTTCCCCTGGAGAACGTACCACTTGAAATTAGTAGATGCATTTGGCACCATAACGATAGATGCCTAGCTCACTACATTATGGGTATGAAGGAAAAAAGGAAGGCAGGGAGAAAGATTCGGGTCTAACGCCCCGTCGACAGCGAGGTCACTAGAGACGGAGCAGTAGCTCGGAAAACGAGAGAATGTGGAGGGAAATCGGCAGTCAACTTTTCGTAAGAACCGTTCTGGCATTTGTCTGGAGCGATCTATGGATGCAAGGACGCGAACCTGAACCTTCTTCCTGCCGGATGCGAGTCCCGTGTACTAACAACTGCGACTCCTTGCTTGGTCATCGTGGCTATGGAAGTGACCATCAAAGAGTTTCCTGGTTGCTGCACAGGACGTGATGGCGTAATCAGTTGACCTGTACCTGATTTCTCCGAAACTACTAATAAAACTTTGAATAGTGAAACTTATGATGTATCATGTAATAAGATTGCTATGCATGAATGTGACATTACGAGAGGGAGAGAGAAAGAGAGAGAGAGAGACGAAGATATTCATTATTTCTCTGTGGCATAGTGCACATAGATAATTATTCTTATATGGTAAGCTTTTGTTCTTGTTAAGCTTTAATTTCCTGACAGAGGAGTCTGTTCTTTATTGTGTAATACAAATCTACGCCATTGCGAGATTTTGAACGAAATTTATATATACATTTGCATATGTGATAGAGAATCGTTAATTCATTTTCGAGAAGAATTTCATTGACACTAAGGTCAATAAAAGCCCTCCAGGTTGGCCGTGCGGTCTAACGCACGGCTTTCCGGGCGGGAAGGAGCGTGTGGTTCCCGGCACGTGTCCGCCCGGCGGATTTGTGTCGAGGTCCGGTGAACCGGCCAGTCTGTGGATCGTTTTTAGGCGGTTTTCCATCTGCCTCGGCGAATGCGGGCTGGTTCCCCTTATTCCGCCTCAGTTACACTATGTCGGTGATTCCTGCGCAAACAAGTTCTCCACGTACGCGTACACCACCATTACTCTACCATCCAAACTTGTGGGTTACACTCGTCTGGTGTGAGACTTCCCTGGGGGATCCAGCGGGGGCCGAACCGCACAATAACCCTGGGTTCAGTGTGGGACGGCGGAGGGGTGAAGTGGACTGCGGTAGTCGTCGTGGGGTTGTGGACCACTGCGGCTGCGGCGGAGACGGAGCCTCTTCGCCGTTTCTATTCCCCGGTTAACATACAATACAATACATACAAAGATCAATAAAAACTTCGTTCCTTTCATAAAGGTACGTGTTATTTCTACAAACGGCGAATACTCAAGTGTAAGTTATTAATGAATACCAGCTCGAGAACAGTTCCGACGAGAGCGTTCAGTTCGCATTAAATAATCTGATACATTGTTCGGAAAGGAAGTGATTGCACGGATCTTTTTTTTTTTTTTTTTTTTTTTTTTTTTGCCACCAGTGTTTCTAAAAACTGAAGCCAAATCTGATTGCTGTGCAACAGAGCCACGACGAATATTTCTCCGCGACTTTGATTAACACTTTCAGCTTCAATGCAGCATTTGCAGCAGCTGGAGCAGTTCGCCATTAACAACGGAAGCGTATAGTGTGAAAGCTGTTTCAACCATCGCCCTATGTCCCACCAACGGTGTATGTATTCACTACAACAGAACACACACACAGGCAATCACTAATACATATAAAGACACAACACAAGGTGCTGTGGGATACATCTCAGTATAAAAGGCTCAGTATAGGCAAAATACAAATAACAGTAAGTGAAAATAGCTGAGTGATTTTATAAACTCCATTGAATTCGTCTCGTTTAGAACTACTTATTAGCAGCTGGATTTAGTATAGTTTCATTGGAAACAGGGGGTAACAATATATCTGTGATTTATATACAGTACCTGTGCAAGAGAGTATACGTCGTCGGAAATCTGTATATCGAGGAACAATTGAACAGATATTTTGATGTGTTCCGTCTGAAAACTGCTAAATCTGTTTTGTGCAGGAACTGGTTATTTAATTTGTATGTGTCTATTTTATCAGTGTCTTACATCCAACTAGGCATCCACAGTGTAATGCCTGAGCAGCACGCAGAGATAACAATAACGACAAATAACAATATCAATAATAATTATCATAATAATAATAATGGCACTAAAATCGATATACCGTGCTAACCATAATAATGTAAGTACTACATAATCAATAAGTAATAATAATATATAGTAGTAAATACACGTTATTTCACAAATGGCAGACATAGTTAACAATGTGTCAAGTAATTTAACCAGGCTGACATTCCTCAGATACACTATCCAGTTACATTAATGTGACCACCTGCCAAAAGCCTGAATAACCACTTTTTGCAGCTCAGACTGATGCAAGACGTGTGGTGCCGTCAGAGATGAAGAGCCATGCCCTCGGGTGCCGTGGCCAGCTGCGCAAGGTTTCTCGGTTGAAAATCGATGTGGCGAACAGCCCGATCAAGAAGACCAAACAGTTTCTCCGTTAGGTTTAAATCCAGGGAGTTTGGCGGCCAGGGAGTGCGGTGGAATCGTCCTGGTGCTCTTAGACACTTGTACGTACACTGCAAGCTGTGCGACATGTTGCATTGCCTCCTGGTAGACGGCATCGTGCCGAGGAAAAAAACCAAACTACATATAGGGTTGGATAAGATCCCCAAATGTGAATCCATCATTGTTTTAGTTCATTGTGCCTTCCTGAATGACGAGATCCCCCAGGAAATGCCACGGAAACATTCTCCAGACCGTAACGCGCCCTCCTCCCCATGAACCCTTTGCTTTCAATTGTTTCAGGTCTCACACGCGAACGGCCATCTGTCCGAGAAAGCATAAAACGCGATCTACCGGGAAAGGTCACATGAAGCCACTCAGTGGACATCCAGTTGTGGTATTCGCATGCAAATCCCAGCTTTGGTCGCTGACGGTGCATGCTGTGGAGGCCCGTACGCAGCAACGTCCGTTGAACGGTCGTTGAGGAGGCGTTCTTGGTATCCCCTTGTTTCATCTGCGTGGTTAGTTGCTCAACAGTTGCACGTGTGTTCGCCTGTACACATTTCGCAGCCGCTGTGTACCCTTCCCACGGCTGGCCCGTGGTGCACCACATTTGCCTCGGCGTCGGTTTTATATAGCTCCATTTTGCCACGCGCGGTATGCTTTAAACACGGCAGCACGCTAACAGTTTACAAACTCAGCCGTTTCGGAAATGCTTCTCCCTTTGTCCCGAGAGCTCATGATTATGCCCTTTTGGACGTCAGATACATCGCTCCAATTTCGTGTTACGACAACGACTACACTGTTTTCCGCGTCCCCCCAACAATGTTTACGTGCGCTCCTCTGCTACTGCTGCCACCCGCCGTCTGTCATGTTGACGCCGAACGTAAGCAGTGGCCTCATTAATGTGTTAGACTGTGTATGTATTCTTTACTATACGTTATTCATAATATGTACTGACAAGGCACTACGAGGGTTGCCCAGAAAGTAATCCACCGCATTTTCTTTTTCTTCACCTATTCTTCATTTAACATAATGGAATGGTGTTTTATCTACACACTTATTTTTCCACGTAATCTCAATCCCGTTCTATGGCCTTCCTCCAGCGCGAAACAAGTACGAATCCTTGTTCTGGAGGGAGAGCCAGTGCTTCGCTACCTGAATCACCTCATCGTCCTCAAAATGTCTTCCACGAATGGAATTCTTTAATGGCACAGATAAATAATAGTCCGAGGGTTCTACATCTGGTGTGTCAGGTGTGACAGCCGTGGATGGTCTCCCCGACCGCTGCAAATCGTGGAGTTCCGCCCAACCGCCTTCTGATGGCCTCACCCTGCGTACCCGGCAACTAACTTTACTTCTGTCGACAGCAAATGCTCCATAGACTTTGTACCAGCGTTTCTGAATATTCCCCACAGTTTCTTTCTCTGCAGTGATAAATTCAATGATGACACATTGCTTGTGACGTACATTACCTACAGTCGCCAATTTGAAACTGGCTTGTAGCTACGCTGTCTGTCGGAAGTGACCACAACTTGCCACGCTCACTCATGAGACGTCAAATAATGTATACCTAAGGTCTCGCATTCATAGCATTGCTTTCGGCTGAGAAGAAAAAATGCGGCACATTAATTTCTGGGCAACCTTCGTACAAATAGTGCAATGATTACGACACCCATTAACATTACTAAAACTTGCCTCATCATCTGACAGACTTGTAGTTTACAAAAAGAAGTCTGTTATGAATGCTGTACTGCATAACATAAATAAGATTTACTTAATTTTTCTACCGTCTTCACGACTTTATGTACTTCAGTATTAAATATATACACACCGATACACTGCTCTCTAGCCGAACAGTTTGTACCGCAAAGTACTGTCCAACAACGGTCATACACGAGGGTGTCAGTAAAGCCTCCTCTAAGTCCCTTCATTATAAAGCCTTTGTACACTGCCATGATTTCTGTTGTACTTTGTCCCCTAAGTACATTTATATAACTAATGCTCAAATGCAATTCACATTCATTAATTCCAAGCTGGCCTGGGTGGCCGAGCGGTTATAGGCGCTACAGTCTGGAACCGCGCGACCGCTACGGTCGAATCCTGCCTCGGACATGGATGTGTGTGATGTCCTTAGGTTAGTTAGGTTTAAGTAGTTCTAAGTTCTAAGGGACTGATGATCTCAGAAGTTTAGTCCCATAGTGCTCAGAGCCATTCGAACCAGCCATTAATTCCAATTGCTAGTTTGTCCATCATCACATGAGGATTGCTGTGGATATCCATAATCAGATGGGTAGAAAACGCACAACCGACTTCGTGAACCTGATACTGTACGCAACAAAACTAATGTTCCAGACGGAGATGACGTGAGTGGTATGTTACTACAAAGTAAAAATGTAGGTCAACGTAATTTTAACGGCAAGTTGCCCAACGCAGGCAGAAGGTAAAGCGTCGTACATGATGGCTTTAACGCATATGCAAATCAACGCCCAAGGACGTGTGAAAGCTGATCTGGCACAGATTTACGCACCGGGGCTATTTCGCTCATCTTCCAGTCAGTCCCGGGTAATCAAAGAGAAATTACGTGCAGATAATGGACGTAATCGTTAGAAGTTCTTGATCACATTGACGTACGATGCTTTCAACTGAACGTAATAGTCATACACGAAAATTTAAAAATAATTACGTGGTTTGCTTAAAAAAGCTTGTCGTATATCTATGCATATCACCTGACTCACTTCTGCCATGATACAGTTATGAAAATTTTGGCACCTACTAGCTGACCATAACATGGAAGGACTCGGTCCAAAGCAGCGTGGAGTTTCAACCGATAAGCACTGCTGGAAGCAGGGGTAGAGATTGTAAACCACGTAGTAGCGTTTATTTTCTTAATGCTATGAACACATTGATGTTGAGATGTCTTTTTTACTTCGTTCAAATTTTTATCAAGACTCTGAGCTGTGAGTACATTTTTGTGTTGTAAATATGGAAGAGGGTAAAGAGAGCAGCTAAATATGGTGCTACACTGAAGCACCAAAGAGACTGGTATACGCATGTGTATTTAATTACGGAGATTTGTAAACAGGCCGAATTCGGCGCGGTGGTCGGCAACGCCTATGTAAGACAAGTGCCTGGAGCAACTGTTTGATCGGTTACCGCTGCTACAATGGAAGGTTATCAAGATTTAAGCGATATAATTACGTTGGCTTCCGCGGCCAGAGCCAGTCGACATAAAAGTTTTCTGGGTATGGTACCACGTCATGACGCATAAAACTACTGCTTTTGGAGAAAAACCAACGTTTCGGCCACGGTTACAGAGACCTTCTTCGGAAGATTTAAGTGAGTTTGAACATGGTTTTGAAGTCAGCGCATGAGCGAAGGGACAGAGCATCTCCGAGGTAGCGATGAAGTGGGGATTTTCCCGTACGACCTTTGTATTAATCGTGAATACCAGGTATCCAGCAAAGCATCAAATCTCCGAAAGTGGTGCGGCCGGAAAAAGATCCTGCAACAACGGAACAAACGACGACAGAAGAGAACAGTTCAGCGTGACAGAAATGCAATCCTTCCTCAAATTACTGAGATTTCTTTGCTGGGCTATCAACGAACGAACAGTTCGTCGAAACACCATCGATATGGGCTTTCAGAGCCGAAGGCCCACTCGTCTACCCTTGATGACTGCGCAGGACAAGGCTTTACCCTCGCCTGGGCCCTTCAACACCGACATAGGACTGTTGATGACTGGAAATATGTTGCCTGATCGGACGAGTCTCGTTTGAAGTTGTATCGAGAGGATGGACGTGTACGGGTATAAAGACAGCCTCATGAACCTATGGACTCTATATGTAAGCAGGGGACTGTTCAAGCTGGTGGAGGATCTGTAATGGTGTGGGGCGTGTGTGGTTGGAGCAATATGGGCCGCCTCACTTGTCTAGTCACGACTCAGACCGGTGACATGTGCGTAAGCATGCTGTTTCATCACCTGCAGCCATTCATGTCCATTGTGCATTCCGATGGGCTTGGGAAATTCAAATGGCTCTGAGCACTATGGGACTTAACATTTGAGGTCATCAGTCAAAAAATGGTTCAAATGGCTCTGAGCACTATGGGACTCAACTGCTGAGGTCATTAGTCCCCTAGAACTTAGAACTAGTTAAACCTAACTAACCTAAGGACATCACAAACATCCATGCCCGAGGCAGGATTCGAACCTGCGACCGTAGCGGCCTTGCGGTTCCAGACTGCAGCGCCTTTAACCGCACGGCCACTTCGGCCGGCTGAGGTCATCAGTCCCCCTTGGGAAATTCCAGCAGGACAGTGTGATATCCCACACATCCAGAATTTATACAGAGTGGCGCCACGGATATTCTTCTGAAATTAAAAACTTCCGCTGACCACTAGACTCCCCAGAAAAGAAAACTAATCAGAATATCTAGAATGCCTTGTAAAGTGCTGTTCAGAAGAGGTCTCCACCCCCTCGTACTCTTATGGATTTATGGACAGCCCTGTGCAATTTCCATCCAGCATCACTTCAGACATTAGTCGAATCCATGCCACGTTGTGTTGGGGCACTTCTGCGTACACTCAGGGGTCCTACACTATATTAGGCAGGGGTAATAGTTTCTTGGGCTCTTCAGTGTAGATAAAGCTGATACTGTAAGACTTGACATTCTCACGTACGTGATAAAATTATAACAAATTGGTGAGATGAATGGACTGGTTTCATAAGCAGACGATTTAAAGTTGTCAAGATTTGCATTAAAGGCTCAGAGAAACACATGTGACCGTAGCTGTGCACGGGTTTCAGATGTCACACGTTGAATTTTATTGAGGGTGGTACATAAATTAAACGCTTTAATTAGGAATGCTTTATTTCAGCAGACGTTTCGCAGCGTCGTACTGGATGAAACATGGTCGTGATAGTGTATAGTCTATAATCGCGACTGCTCGTATTTGAGTGTACACTCAAACTCAAACTTTAATTATTTAGGAGTTGTGGCTAACGATTTGTCATCCCGCAAGGACATTATAGGGGCTCTTTTTGAGAAAAGTGATGAATGACGACGTATATTCTACATTTTTTTCCTGCAGCAAGTTTTCATACCACGCTACAGACAAGGCATGTTGCTTAATGGAAATAGGCTGAACGTCATGTTATGAAGATATTTTGTATGGTCACTCACATAGCAATATTCAGCCTACGTAGCAGATAATCATCGGATGTAAAAAAGTTGTCTGAGAAACAGCATAAAACTAAATTATAAACGAACTTATCTTCGATACGCAATTATAACCAGCTGATTACGTTACACTGTATCTCGTCAACTGAACGGGCCAGGGGGCGATACGCCAAACGTGAAGAGTCTACACTTTCATTGATGAAACTGAAATGAAACATGCAGTGCATGAACTAAAAGTATATAAATAGTACGTTTTAATTCGCATACTTGTATTACAAAATTATATCTCATAAAAACTGACTGTAAGAAAACGGCTGGTTGTTGTTGTTGTCTTTGTTATTGTTAGTCCACCCTTTTCAAAATTCTTGAGCTTTGCAAAACTGCTGCACCCTACATCCATTTGAAGCTGTCTATTGTATTGGAGTTTTTGTCTTCCACTACAATGTTTACCCCCGCCACCTTATTTCACTCCATTGTAAAACTGATGATTCCTTGCTGTCTCCGTATGTGTCCTGTCACCAAATCCTTTAATCGAAATGAACCATATATTTACTTCTTTCCCCATTTAGATTCAGTGCCTTTTAATTATTTATTTAATCTACCTGCCTTATCTTCAGCATTCTTCTGTAGCGATAAACTTAACAAGTTTGTTCTCTTCTTGTCTCAACTGTTTATAGCTTTAGAGAACTCTTCCTAACGTCTAATTTTATATTAGATGTTAATAAATAACTCTCTCTCAGAAACGATTTTCTTGCTGTTGCTTTAAGGCATATGCAAATCCAAGTCCAAGGGCGTCTGAAAACTAATCCGGCACAGATTTACGTAGTGTGATAATTTCGTTCATCTTCCAGTCAGCCCCGGCTAATTAGAGAGAACTTACGAGTAGATTTAACGTCTATTTCTGCCATCATTACTTATTTTGAACTAGAAATGTACATCGACGACACTTAATAATTTTAGAGTCTCGTTCTCTCCGCGTAATATGAATTAATTCGATCAGATAAATCGTGATCATCCTGCTTTTGGTAATGTTCTTCACACAATCTACCCAACCTAGAGGTAGTGCCATTGATTAGTAATCAAAACATTATCAATCCCGAGTTTTAACATCTTCACCGCTTAAATTTTGAAAAAATTCGTCAGAAATGGCGGCCGAGGACTTCCAGCATAGGATCGCACACTTGTTCTGAAATAGTCTTGTCAAAGAGGGCAAGCCGGCCGCGGTGGCCGTGCGGTTCTAGGCGCTCCAGTCCGGAGCCGCGCTGTTGCTACGGTCGCAGGTTCGAATTCTGCCTCGGGCTTGGTTGTATGTGATGTCCTTAGGTTAGTTAGGTTTAAGTAGTTCTAAGTTCTAGGGGACTGATGACCACAGCAGTTGAGTCCCATAGTGCTCAGAGCCAATCAAAGAGGGCAGAGGAGCGAACACAGTTTCAGGACACTCTCGTTCCCATGGATCAGAAAACTGCCCCTAAAGGTAAAAGAAACGGCAATGATCAACAACATGAGGATGCAGAAGGCAATGGAAACCACTGCATTAAGTAAAAAGTGTCGTGATGACTATCTATTGACAAAAGATTCACAAATAGTCCCCGATTCGGATCTCCCGGAGGGGACTGCCAAGGAGGATGTCCCATGAGGGAAATATTAACCAATGAAATAAAAAATTCTACGAGTCGGGTCGCAGAATGTCAGACGCTTGAACGTCGTAGGGGAAACCAGTCAGTCTGAAAAATGAAATGCAAAGGCTCAATCTAGTTACAGTAGGGGTCAGTGAAGTGAAATGGAAAGAAGACAAAGGTTTATGGCCAGATATCAACATCAGCAGAAAGTGGTATAAAGGGAGTAGGATTCGTTCTGAATAACAAGATAGGGCAGAGAATGTGTTACTGTGAATAGTTCAGTGATAGGGTTTTTCTTACGAGAATCGACAGAAACCAACATCAACAAGGATAGTTCAGGCATACACGCCGACGTCGCCAGCTGAAGATGAAGAGGCAGAGAAAGTATTAGGGGATATTGGACTGTTTATAAAGCAAGTAATGAGGGATAAAAATCTAATAGTCATGGGAGACTGGAATGCAGTTTTAGGGGAAGGAGTAGAAGAAAATGTTAGGGAGGATATGGGCTTGGGAAGAGGAATGAGAGAACAGAAGACTAATTGAGTTCTGTAATAAATTCCCGCAAATAATAGCGAATACTCTGTTCAAGAATCAGAGGAAGAGGAGGTATACTTGGAAAACACATTGCGCTCCGGGAAGATTTCGAAAATTGCTCTGAGCACTATGGGACTTAACTTCTGAGGTCATCAGTCGCCTAGAACTTAGAACTAATTAAACCTAACTAACCTCCGGACATCACACACATCCATACCCGAGGCAGGATTCGAACCTGCGACCGGGGCGGTCGCTCGGTTCCAGACTGTAGCGCCTAGAACCACACGGCCACTCCGGCCGGCTCGGGAAGATTTCAACTGGGTTACATCGTGGTCTGACAGGGATACTGAAATCAAATACTGGATTGTAAGTCGTACCTAGGATCAGATATAGACACTGTTCGCAATATAGTTGCGATGAAGAGTAGGCTGAAGTTTAAGAGATTAGTCATACAGAAGTAGGATATGGAAGTACTAAGGAATGAAGATATACGCTTGAAGTTCTCTAAGGCTACAGACATTGCACTATGGAACAGCCGAGTACGCAGTAGAGTTAAAGAGGAATGAACAAATTTAAAACAGGGAATCACAGATGTTGAGAAGAAGAACGTAGATACCAATAAAGTAACTGCGAAGAAATCATTGGTAACACACGAAATACTTAATTTGATCGATGAAACAAGGTAGTACAAAAATGTTCTGGGAAGTTCAGGATTACAGAAATACAAGCCCCTGAGGAATAAATTAAATATGGAGTGCAGGGAAGCTAAGACGAAATGGTTACAAGACATGAAGAAATCGAAAAAGATACGATTATCGGAAGGGCTGACTCAGCATATAGAATAGCCAAACGAACTTCAGCGGAATCAAAAGGAAGGGTGGAAATATTTAGAGTGCGTGAGGAGTTCCACTGTCGAACTCAGAGGAGAGAGCAGGCTGTGGAGAGAGTGCCATGAAGGCCTCTGTGATGGGGAAGATCTATCCGATGTGATAGAAGAAAAAATAGGAGCGAATATAACTTATCACAATCTCTGGCATACGTAAATTTTTGGGATTTTTTTATTAGATTCAACAAACGCTGTGCAAGATGCCCTTAAAACACAAGCAACTGAGTTAACTTATTTTAAGTGCACTGATATCGATCGCAGCACACTGCGGTCGAGCCGAGCACGTACTCCTCGCTACTCATCTGAGACTAAGGATACACGAGTATACAATAATACTAGCTGCAGTTATCTGCTTATATTTTTATGTCAAAAGTCATGGGTATTAAAGTAGTCTTGTGATGGTAGCTAGGAGAATAGATCTTGTGTGGATTAGAGCGAGGTAAAAAAACCAAGCCGACCGTCAGCAAAAATAAGTACTGCGTAAAGGTATTACCTTGCACGCTGCGTACCAAGCTGAGCACATAGTAAAGCAATGATGTGGAACAATAAACTGTACGATTAGTAGTGACTGTACGAATTTAGACCACCCAATCAGTATCACTAAATATCTGACAAGGAACACGAGCATAGGTGCGCTTAGGGAATGGCATTTCACTATCAATCATGTTACCGGTGCGTGATCTGGGTGAGCCAACATTCTCTGTTACAATCGTCGCATTGCCATGGTAGATGTTAACCAATTTTACAGTCACTTAGAATAAATTTAAAAGTAAAAAGCAGTGTGGTATACTTAAGAATTTACACCCCACTAATGCAGCTTCTTCATGACAGCGAGATGTTCAGAATAGGATTCACCTACACCGTTCTCTCCAGTCCTACAAGAATGTTTTCACGTATATAACCATGGAAAATGTACAAATTAGAAACGTGTTAACGGAACATTTCTGAAGCAATTTAGCTACTGACGTTCTAATGTTTGATTAAAGTGCAGATAAACGACAGCTAAGAGTAGAACTTATAAGGCCATTTCGACAGTACACCTGAAGAGTAATTTAAATATGGTTAAAATACCACACACATAACACATAAAAGCTAAATTAGAAAACAAAAATGAAGTCATAGAGCCACCAGAAATCTCTTGTACTTCCAACCGTTTTGAAAATGCAGGGTTGGATAAAAAAATGAAAAAACGGAAACACCCAAGACAAATCCACGGTTGAATATAAGCCTGCAGTTGCACTCTTGTATCTGACTACTAACTCCAACTGCGCAGTGTCCTCAGTACATTTCAAGAGCCAACCGTAGTCAGAACAGCGTCCTGTGTAGTTGTGAATGTGTTATGTCGGATCTAAGTGAATTCCAACGAGTGCAGATTGTTGGAGATCGTATGGTGGCTGCTTCCGTAGACACGATAATTGAAGTTAACCAGGTAAGTCCCGGGCAAAGCTGCTGGTAAGCCTTTCGGGATGTGAGGTCGTGGTCCAAGAAACTCTTCTGTTCCTGACGTTTCGTCCAGGACTGCGCTGAACTTCCTCAGCGGCGCTCCTCAGCTGAGTCATGCGGACTGTAGGTCGGACATCTGAGAGCGACATAAATACTGTAGGAAAGGGGGTGTGGTCGAAGTAACACGTGATGAGCAGAGATAATCCTTGTCAGAGAAAAAACTTAACTGTCGATTGTCGTCTTGTCAAAGGTAAAACTGTCTAGCGATTCTGCAGAGCTATTGTCCATATGTCCATAAGTTTCATTGCCTCCTCTTTCCTATTTAAATTATCATGATGCTTGTAAATTTCAGTGGCTTCTCTACATAATCGTCGATAATAATCTGAGGCTGTAGGTAAAATTTCTGTTTCAGAGAACTTCACTTCGTTGTTTCCTGACTAAACAGCATGTTCTACTACAGGTGGTTTCTCAATTTTTCCTAGTCTGAAAAGACTTTGTGCTCTTTTAGCCGTGTATTTACACTCCTCTTGGTTGTTCGAATATAAACTTTATCACACTTACACGGAATGTTGTACATGTCACCTGCCAAATCCGATTTTAGGTCAAACTCGTTCATCCTGTTACCGATAGGATAAAACAGTTTAGCCTAGGTCGAATCGGTTTAACCTAGTTAGAATTTGCATGCTTTTGGAAAAACTGGTCCGCCCTAGTCTGAACTAATTTCACCTAGTGCGTATCTTCTATAAGCTTTTCAAAGTAAACTGAATAAAGGAAAAGAATTAAAATAGTCAACATGATTCATTAAAGTTACTTATTAACAAATCAGTAATTTCACACCTCTCACTAGATCAACTTACATATGACGGTTGGAACTTTAATAGTGGCAACTATTTATTAACAGCTCAAACAAAGTAGATATGTGTTTCAAAGTTTTACTGACCTTCAAAGTAGTTACCAGCATTGTGTATAACCCGTTGTCAGAGATGTGGAAGTCGTAGGATACCCTTAGTAGTGCCAGTTGTTTTGACAGTTCGAGCGGCGTGGTCTATTTCCCGACGAATTTATAGCAGTTCTGAACCGAATGCCATGAAGTGTTCCCTTAAGTTTAGAAATCGAGTTGAACTCACGAGGGCCTAAGACGGGTGAGTGCAGTAGATGGTATAGCACTTAGCAGCCCCATCAGTCAAACAAATCAAAAACGGCTTGCACTGTACGTGCTTGAGCATTGTCCTGCAAAATGATGGTCAGGTCCTGCAGAAAGTGTCATTACTTCTGTCTCTATGCTGTTCATTTCTGGAACACAACTTATGACCAGTCCTAAATGGTAAGGATCCCCAACTGCGCAGCAGTAGTCTAAAAGAGGACGGACAAGCGTAGCGTAGACAATCCCTTCAATAGATCTGTTTACATTTTCTAAGTGTCCTGCCAACAAAACGCTGTCTTTGGTTAGCCTTTCCCACAACATTTTCTGTGTGTTCCTTCCAATTTAAGTTGTTCGTAATTGTAATTCCTAGACATTTAGTTGAATTTATGGCCTTTAGATTAGACTGATTTATCGTATATTCAGAGTTTAACGGATTCCTTTTAGCACTCATGTGGATGACCTCACAGTTTTCGTTACTTACGGTCTATTACCAATTATGGCACCATACAGATACCTTTCCTAAATCTATTTGCAGTATGATTCGATCTTCTGATGACTTTACTAGTCGATAAATGAAAGCATCAGCTTCAGACATCCTAAGACGGCTGCTCCGATTGTGTCCTAAATCGTTTATATAGATACGAAACAGCAGAGAGCCTATAACACTACCTTGGGGAACGCAAGAAATCACTTCTGTTTTACTAGATGAGTTTCCATTAGTTACTACAAACTGTGACCTCTCTGGCAGGAAATGACGATTCCAGTCGCATAACTGATACGATAGTCCATAGGCACGCCAATTTCCCTATAAGCCGCTTGTGTGGTACAGTTCAAAAGCCTTCTGTAAATCTAGAAATACGGAATCAATTTAAAATCCCTTGTCAATAGCACCCAACATTTCGTATGAGTATAGAGCTAGTTGTGTTTAAGAAGAACGATGTTCTCTAAATCTGTGTTTTCTGTATGTCAATAGACCGTTCTCTTCGAGGTAATGCATAATGTTCAGTGGAATACACGTTCCAAAATTCTGCTGCATATCAACCTTAATGATATGGGCGTGTAATGTAGTGGAATACTCCTACAACCTTTCTTGAATACTGCTGTCACTTGTGTAACTTTCTTGTCTTTAGGCACGGATCTGTCGTCGAGCGAACGGTTGTATATGATTGTTAAGTATCGAGCTAATGTATCAGCATACTCTGAGAAGAACTTAACTGCTATACAGTCTGGACCGGAAGACTATCTTTTGTATAGTGATTTAAATTGCTTCGCTGCTCCGAGGGTATCTATTTCTAGATTACTCGTGTTAGCAGCTGCTCGTGATACGAATTCTGGAATGTTTACTTCGTCTTCTTTGATGAAGGAATTTCGGAAGGCTGTGTTTAGTAACTCTGCTTTGGCAGCACTGTTGTTGGTAATATTTGCATTGCTAGCACGCAGAGAAGACATTGATTGTGTCTTGCCGCTATCATACTTCACATACAACCAGAGTCTCTTTGGAGTTTCGGCCAGTTTCGTTGTGGAAACTGTTATAAGCATCTCGCATTTAAGTCCGCGCTAAATTTCGAGCTTCTGTAAGAGACCGCCAATCTTGGAGATTTTGTGTTCTTTTAAATAGGCATTTTGCTGTTGTTGTTGTCTCTTTAACGGCGTCCTGACTCATTTAATGTGCCAAGAAGGATCAGCTCTTCGTTTGGAACTCCATTATACAAACTGATGTCCGGCACCTGTACAACGCAATGGATGCACCTTTGCATGCTTGCATTCCCCATTCTGAAGGTTAAACCAGTTATTAATGTTTCAGTATAATACTATTACCGATATTACCTACAATAGTCTTAACTGCATTGCCTGTTTTACTTAATATGACATTGGTAGAACCATGCTCTTTGATGTAACATACACGTAAATGTTTTATTCATTATTTATGATAATTTATGTAATTGTAATTAATATATGAATGCAATTTCAAAATTGTTATGCTGTAAAATAACGTAAAGGATAAAACGTTAATTGCAATACTGGTTCATGCATAAGGAAAGTAGGTTTGTCATCATGCAAAACTTGCAGGGAAGTACCTCCACTACAAAACTGGCTAGGCGGCAATAGAATAGGTGGATTTGGCAGTCGAACTACAAAGCTCCTGTGTGGCACGAGCCAGTCTGTGCGTATCTTCTGAACTGAAAGAGGCGAGAAGAACTGCATTATTATATAACATAGCCTCGAATGAGCCAGTATTTCATCTTTTATTCATGACATACTTTGGTTAGCTTTGAACTATGAAAACCCGACATTAAGAAGAGAATTTTCGTAGATTGTTATACAGGAAGAGCCATGGATACTTTTGCAGCCGTTTTTTTGAATAACACAGGAGATCGACACTGCTACCATCTTCACCTCAAATTATCAGTTGACAACTGCATAACTGCAGTGACCAGTTATGTGGGCCGGCCGAGGTGGTCGAGAGGTTCTAGGCGCTACAGTCTAGAACCGCGCGACCACTACGGTCCCAGGTTCGAATCCTGCCTCGGGCATGGATATGTGTGATGTCCTTAGGTTAGTCAGGTTTAAGTAGTTCTAAGTTCTAGGGGACTAATGACCTCAGAAGTTAAGTCTTATCAGAACCGTTTGAACAAGTTATGTGGTTTCGTTTTCAGTAATAATTCTGTGTTCTGTAAACTTCGTGTTGTGCTACCATTTTTTATCTTTTGTCTTTTACCTCGACAGGGTCTTATCCCAAGTGCTACGACAAATCGGAGTATACTTATTTACTGAACTGAAAAACAGTTATTTTCTTTAATAAAAGTTAATAAACTTTGTAGAGTTTTAAAGTACATCATTATTTAATGAACATAAGTTTTGAAACACCACACGTAGATTCCGTAAATTAACAGTTTATGTTTCTTCGAAGTACTTGCTAAGAGAAGATTTAAAGTATTCAATTCAAAGACTCTTCTTATTTAAGTAATATTATTTACAATTTTATGTGTTGTGTAGTTAACAGTGTTTCCCATATTGTGTTGTGGCTAAAAAGTTCAGCCTCAATCTGAGTCTACCGAGAGGTTAGTTTCTGGGTCCCCATGCTAAGAGTTGATCCAGATTTAAATGTCATATTACAAGAACAGCAGTCAAAAATAAGCAGCTGGCTACAAATGTTCAAACTATACCAGATCCAGGTATCACATGTTCCACTTGAACTAAATAGCAAAAGGTAGTGAAGGTTCCTTGAGAGTGAAAATTATAATCTGTACAGAAGGTACAGTTGCTTCATAACTATTTCAATAGTGGTAAGTTCATATAATTAAACTGTCAAAAGATCTTCATTCATCAATAGAAACAATACCAATCGCCGTTGTATATGTTTATTTCAAGGCAACCAGTGCCGATGTTACACTACGTCATCTTCAGGCCTAAACTGCTCCTATCCAGTAACCTTCATGTTACAAATATAGCAGTGCCTTCAACTCGTCTCGTAATAGCTATTACATATGCCCGTAATAGCTATTACGACACCCGTTAAAGACACTCTCATATTTATAACACGAAGGTTACTGGATTGGAGCAGTTTAGGTCTGAAGAAGAAGTAGTGTAATGTCGAAACTGGTTGCCTAGAAATAAACCTATACAACGGTGATTGGTATTGTTTTTATTGAACACCGAACAGCCGTAGTCCCATACCCCACCAGAAGATGGAGTTACATTCAAAGATCTTCATGTCCAAGTCATCCTGCTCCACCATTAGTAATCATTTATGTATATCATCATCCTCCTACTGTAATATATAGATAGTAAGTGTTATTGCGAAGGAGGTGTTGCATAAACGTGTTAATACACATCCTATGTACAACAGTTCAAGTCAGATCACTGGTACATTAATTGCAAAATTGTGCTGCTGTCTTGTATCTTATCAGCAAAACAAAAGATCAGTATAAAATAAAGTCAACAAGAACAGCTAACTTTCTTTATGAACCTTGCTAGTGCTGGGTGCAACTTTGTCAGACTGGGCTGGCGACCGTTTCCTTTTACGTAATTACAGTTTACTTGATTACTAATAGAATCTTGGTTCGATTCCTGTTTGCCTTCGTGCTCCTTCCTTTCAATAGAAATCCTTAGGGAAATAAAATTAGTCCGATACCTTTCCGTTACACACCATCACCTACAGAGGAGTATCATTTACCGGGAGTAACAGTTAGTTAGTTAGTTAGTTACGTGCTCCATTGATCAATAGCACGGAAAACCGTTATGACGTGGAATGTGTCAAATTCACAAAAAATGCGCACAGGAAACAAGTTCTTTTTTTTCATTTTCTTTTTTTTTGTTTACATTATAGTGTTATACCTAATCATTTCTCTTATCTGTCCCATTCCGTTAAATGGCACAAAATGCATGTATTATATCTCCAGATTTATTAACTCGTTTCCAAGAATTCATCTATGGTATAGAAGGAGTTGTCAAGGAGGTATGATTTCAATTGGTTTTTGAAACTATTACTGCTGTCTGTCAGACATTTTATTTCATCTGGTAATTTATCAGAAAGTTTTATAGCAGCATATTTTACCCCTTCCTGTGCCAAGGATAGTGTAGGTCTTTCCTTTTTCTGGTATTGTAATCATGAATGTCGCTGTTGATTTTAAACTGGTCCATGTTGCTGAGAAAAAATTTCATTGCTGAGTAAATGTACTGTGAAGCAGTTGTAAGAATTCCTAACCTTTTAAACAGATGCCTACAAGATGTGCGACTATGAACCCCACATATTATTCTACCTACTTTCTTTTGAGCAGTGAATACCTTTTGCCTAAGTGTTGAGTTGCCCCAGAATATTATTCCGTATGGCATCAGAGAGTGGAAGTATGGAAAGTATGTTAGCTTACTAATTTCTAGATCCTCAAAACTGACAATTATTCTGATTGCAAAAGCTACGGAACCTAGTCGCTTTAGGAGATCCAAAATATGAATTTTCCAATTAAGATTCTCATCTATACATACATCCCAAAACTTAGTATGCTCTACCCTGGTAACTGACTTCTTTTGATGTCTTATGTTTATTGAAGGAATTATACTTTTTTCAGCAGAAAATTGGAACTACCGTGTTTTTTCGGAATTCAGAGCAAGCTCATTCCGCAGAAAACCAATTAATAACTTTTCCAAAGACCTTATTTGTATCATTTTCTATCGGACTTTCTTTTACTGGATTAATAATTATGATTGTAACATCAGCAAACAGTGTCAGTTCAGTATCTTGTTTCGCATAAGAAGGGAGGTCATTCACATATACCAAGAACAGGAGGAGATCCATGATCGAACCTTAAGTAACGCCTGATGTAATTTCACCCCAGTTAGATGGAGTGGCAAATTCCTTTGAATCACTTGAAGCATATAAAGACACTTTTTGCTTCCTGTTCTGTAGATATGACTTAACCACTCATATGCTGTTCAATTTATACCATAGAATTGTAATTTCTCTAACATAGTGTCATGGTTCACACAATCAAATCTATGGATAAGGCACAGAATATTTCTAATGGTGACATTTTACTATTTAAAGACTCTATTTTGTGGACAGTGAAATTGTATATTGCTGTCTCAGTGGAACAGCATTATCGGCATGCTACTAATTTAACAGTAGCCGGATGTTTAATGCGTGGCTTTTACCATAACAGGACTAGTTGTGCTGTTGGGGCAAGAGTGTTATACCTGCATTTCACATTTTCAATGGCTTTTCTCGCACTTACCTTAACGTGTGATCTTGCAATGTCAATCACATATGTTAGCTAGATAACTGTATTCCCGAATTTCATTAGCCTACACCAATTATTATTTTTTGTGTTATGGATTTTTTCGTCAGTGTATATTCATCGTAAGACTATGATCGCCACAGGAGTTGTGATAAAGCTTGAGGTTTCTAGTTGCACTGAACAGCCGTCGACCACATGGGTATTGTAGCAGGTGACGTTTTAACTTGTGCCGAGGGAAGTGTACCCTTCTGCGTCCACTCGATCCCTGTACCGCACATGTAACAAGTAAAAACAAACAAAACACTTCGTAGTTTGCATCAAACAAAGAAATTGTTGTAATAAACTCATCAGGTTAATTATAAACAGTGACATCTCACACTAACGTGCAGGCGACAAAGTTCTCTGTGATATTGCAGAACTTGTGGTATACCACACAGTACGATCCCAGTATTATCCATAAGTGTTTAAGAGACACGAGGGAGTACATAAACTAATCTGTTTTGGGGAGATCTTAACACTTCTTCTCAGTAAGAAACATACATACCTGAAGATTTGAAAACGATGTAAGGCCGTGTTTGACTTGTGCAAAGTACTGTCTCTGTATTCATTAACAAGCTGCTTTTGTGACTACCTAGAAGATGGCAGTACAGCTGTCTGTCCTTTTTCGGAATAAGGTCGTCTGCGTTGTATACTAGCGGAGAAACACCAGCGGCCGGAGCACGGTCGTACAGTGAATTGGCTCCCATTACGTCTCCCGTCCCTCGTCACCGCTCTCGAAAACGTTTACGGCTCTTAGGCGAAGCTGGTTAAGAACGGGGACGCCGCGCAATTTGGTACTACATTAACTGCCGCTTTTCTTGTGTTGACCGTGTGGGAAGTCGTTGCACAAGGTCCTGCACCCTCTTTGAAGAAAACTAAGTTGCGCCAAAGAGATGGCAGTCACCGTCAACCCGCATCACTTGTGACATCACTGCTACATTAATAACAGCACCCAGCCGCCGTAAGGGATTCTGCAGTGCTGTCTAACAAGGAACAGAGCTACTACTTTTGTGTGTGTATAGAGGGTATCACGGGTTTAGTGCTGAAATTTTTATATGTGGTACCTTAACATGTACATACAACAATGGATTGGTTGTTTTTTCTCGGTGTCGAAAAGTCTTCCCATCAAACAGGTCACAAACTTTACGACCTGATTTTTTTCTGCACGGTAGTACTGCATCAGTAAGTGGACTACACCTGTCAGAATAGACTAATAATTTTGCGTCCACGTGTCCACATTTCATCACCTGACCAGCGCGCAGAGGAAAAATTGGCATTAATGGCTTGCCCTTGCCATATGTACTTAGAGACACTAAACTACCTAAAAATATATGACTTGTAATGGCTATAATTATTAGGCTTCATACCTGTATGTTATGTTTTCTAATGTTTTTTTCTCTTGTTTTCAGAGCCAACTACAAAAGTTGCTTCTAATCTGATGTTCAAATTGGTCTAAGCAGTATGGGACTTAACATATGAGGTTATCAGTCCCCTACATTTAGAACTACTTAAACCTGACTAAGGACATCACACACATCCACACCCGAGGCAGGTTTCGAACCTGCGACAGTGGCGGCCGCGTGGTTCCAGACTGAAGCCCCTAGAACCGCTCTGCCACAGCGGCCGGCTCCTAATCTGACAAAACAAGACAAAAACATGAGGAAACATAACATAATAACATATTTTTAACCATCACATAATGCAATTATTGTATACACAACCACAAACTTGTATTACACGCTACTGAAAATGCTTCGTAATTAAAATAAGCGGAACGCTTGTGGCCACAAACTAACAGCCTTTCACTTTGTTGCAAAGACGGAACATACCTCCAGTACCTTCCGGAACTGCCACATCAGATTCTGCTGTACCTGTGGTTATCTGAGCTGCCTTATTCTTTCCTTATTGCACTTCACTCTTACTAAAATGCTCTCTATACACTTAGTTAGCTCGCTCTCTGCTGTAGAATAACAATTTCCCCTTCATGTCGATATATTGTGATTTTACTATGTTCACCTTCTTTCGGACTTAAATGAGTCTTGCGAAATGAGGTTATGTATTGGTAAAAGTACGATAACACCTGATAACTTTGATAATTCTGAATGACATTGCAGCTTATACATTAAGTGATTATTTATTAGACCGTGATTCCTGCTTCATCGAAAGTGATAGTTATAAAATTTAATTTGCAGTCACTTCAAAGTAGACTGCTTACAACGGCCACTGTACGGACTCTCTTTGAGAGACAGGCTACTATTTACTGCCCCGTCACTACATCCACAGAACGTTATTATTCTATTGGTCGCTCTTCTACTTCATTGTGCTGTCTGCTGACAAGATGACTTCATCCCACAAACGCACACTGCTTACGGGCAGTTTGTGGCAGCAGATATTTAACAGAATAAAATGTGAGAACCAAGACGTTTGTCAGCAATGATGCTCTTTAAGATGACGTTTCCCAATTTCATAGAGTGACTCGGCGTTCCTATTCGATCTTCAGTCGTTCCATTCCTTATAAAAATTATCAAGTGACATTGATTTTTATAAAAGAATTAAGGCTTTGTGTTTAAATGAAGCTTCTGACACCAGCACACATTCTCCTTCGACTACCCTCCAGAGACAGTGTTAGAAGCTGATGTTGCGTGAGAATATTTTACGTTTTTTTGGAAGGGGAAAGTTTATCGTAGCATGGAGAGTCCTTGCACTCAAACAAAATATCCAAATCAGGTATTAAAAAGAATTTATACAGGGAAAAATATGTAGTTGTTCAAGTACAGATGAGATAAATCAATTTGTAACACCATAGCTTAGACACTATATACCTTTTGTTGATTCATTAGCTTTCTATTTTGTTCAACATCCCACTGTTGAACTTCTGTAATTAGTGTACGATTAATTCGATACTGTTGAAGTATAATCTCTGTAATGATCTTTTGTCTTCCTCATATAATCTCTTTGGTTATCTTTAAAAGTAAATAATTTATTTAAATAATTTTGTGTAGAACTACCAATATATGTAAATGTTCTGTTTTATTTAAAATGTTTGTTTGCTGTTATGTAAACTGCTGACCTTCACTTAGGGTTCTTAGTTATTTTGTATGTAAAAGGTGTATAGGGCGCGCAAATTGTGGTTAGCCTAGGTAGAAAAGGTGGAACCAAGAGTCAGTCGGGGACGAGCCACCAAACTGTCAACTGCCCAAGTAAAAGTTGTATATGGTGCGTGTTCCGAGAGAGGCTTTTCCTGACGCTTTCCAATGCCTCGGATGGATGGGTAAAGAGGTGGAACTATTCTGAAATTGTTATCTATCATAGCCACCAAAAAATGACAGAGTCCAGAAATTCTACCTTAAAATTCACTTACCAATATGCATTCGCCACCGAGTTGCGCAATCACTAGAAAGGAAGCAAGAATTGTAAATACGTAAAGTGAAGGATCAGCTCACTGGATGTTTTAGTGTGCGCCAATATAAGGTAACTTATACTCGAACTCTTATACCTACTTTGATTTTTCATCCCTTTGTCACATTTCTACTTAGGGTACTTCCCATGCAAAAGTGATTACTGAGTGTCGTTATTGAAAGAACGTTAAAGCTTAGTGTTTTAACTAATTAAGGCCTCTTGAACATAGTAAATAGAAAGTTGAAGATACTGTGGCAAGAGCGTGAAATAAAGTAAGTGATGCTTACTGAAAATAATTTTTCTATTAAAACTGCTTATTAGTATGTTGTTGACAACTTCAAAATTGAAAGTTCTTAAAACTGAGGCATATGAAGTTTTGCTTAGCAAATGATCACATTGCTGCCTGTTGTAAATCGCAAAAGGTGAGTCAGTATCTTACAAATATGTTAATTCTGTGTCTAACTGTAGTAAGAGTTGGAATAGTACAACTCTGGAAAGTTATATACTCATGCTTGTTAAGCACTTGTTTCTCTTGTGTATTGAAAGTACATATTAACAGTGTAATAGGATCCATAGTTTATCTTTTATACTCTTAACAAATAACAGTTAATAGAAAGACCACTAACTATGAAAACAGTAACTTCTTTTATTCAAAAGACAGTAAGAAATAACCTGTTAGTGAATTCCATTTAACTTTCATTCTAAATAGAAAAGTATTTAGCTGAGAGAGACTTAAACTGCGACCAGTTCACAACTTTGCAGTGAACTACATTTACAATTTTATGTCAGCTAGGAAAATGTTTGAAAAGTAATACTGAAACTATGTCCAATTTATGATTCTACAGTAAATATTAATAGTAATGTTATAAAGACCATTCAGTTTGAATAAGCCTTGAAAGTAGTAGTGTGTAGTGTTATAAGGTTATATTTATGCAAATAGTTTGTTCTGATCTGGTAGCTCCAACCTTAACGTGAACATACTGTATTCAGGTGCCAGAGTTCATTGCACTCGCGTGTGGCAAAGTATAGATTGTGTTTGTCCGTTAAAGTTACTCATACCTATTTTCATCAACAAGAATGTCAATCATTCTCTTGCCTAATTAGGCTGGCGACCGTTTTCTTTATTCTTTGAACAGTGTAAATAGGTAAAATATGGTTTCTTACCGTTTAAATATATACGTAATTCTGTCTTCCGATAAGCTACCTCCGGCAGGCATTTCACGGTCAACGCAAACAAAATTCCTCTCAGAGGGTAACACTGCTCTGTTCCGTTATACCATAATTACTCTAAGAAAATAGTTACATTTTACGATCTGCTTCCCATTTAAGGTTATGGTATACCAGTACCAGACGGTAGTGTTATAAATTAACATGGAAAGAAGTAATATAAATAAATCTCACGGGGCTAAATGACGTTAGTGGGGAACAGTTCGAATGATAAATGACGCATTTTTGCAGGGTGACCGCTGCTACATTGTTTCTTTCGTTCTTGTAGTTAAATAATTCTTTCTTGTTTGCCAGATTTTTGTTGATATTTTTATCAGTTCCTATTTGAAACAATTCAACAACGAAAAATTGCTGGAACAAACTTCAGTTCCGGTTTTTTCGACTGACTGTGAGGAATATCCCTGAAAATACTACAAACTAGTCAACAGGCATCATAGTTTTTCTTTCCATTGGAAGTACACGAACTCTTTCATATGTGGCGGTCTCTGAGTACCCTTTATAATGCTCTTCATTCCGCTAATGCTGTTGAGAGTGTTGCTGTACCGCAAATATTTTACTTGGCGTAGCTGAATAAAACAAAGACGTCCCCACTGTAAATGCAAGACCAGGTCACACCAGGGCCAGACAAGCGAAGTTACATCAGGAGCCGTCTGCTGATACGACTACTGCGTCAGCAGCGTCTTGCAGTTACCACATCGCCTGGAACCGCAGAGCGGCTAGAGTCTTTGTACACTGATGTGACAATGTTGTAGGATTCCTCCTACTATCGTGTAAATTATGTCCCATAAATGTTCAATCAGATCCATGTCGAGCAATCTTGGTGGTGCCCAAATCATTCGCTCGGATTTCCAGGACGTTTTTAAACCAAACGTGAACAATTGTGCCCCAGTGACATGTTTGGGAACATGAAGTCCCCGAATGGCTCGCTGCAAATGGTCTCCAAGTAGCCGATCATATACATTTCCAGTCAATGATCGCCTCATTTGTTCATTCCATGTAATCGCAGTTCACACCATTATTGAGCCACCGCCAGCTTCCACAGTCCTTTGTTGACAACTTGGGTCCAAGGTTTCGTCGTGTTTTTGCCGCTCTCGAACCCTACGATCAGCTCTTAGCAAGTGAAATCGGGACTCTTCTGAGCAGGCCACGGTTTTCCAGTCCAGTCGTTTAGAGTCCTATCCATATGGTCACGAGCCCAGAAGAGGAGCTACAGACGATGTCGTGCTACGTCCGTCGTCTGCTGCTATAACCCATTAACGCCAGATATCGCCGCACTGTGCTAACAAATTCGTCAATTGCACTTCACACAATTTCTGTGGTCATTTCATGCAGAGTTGTTTGTCTCGGACGTTAAGTAAAGGCCGCCGGCCACCGTGTTGACCGTGGTGAGAGGTAATGCCTGAAAAATTTGGTGTTCTAGGTTCACTCTTGACACTGTGGATCTCGAAATACTGAATTCTCTAACGATTTCCGAAACAGAATGTACCACGTGTCTACCTCTAGCTAGCATTCTGCGTTCAAAGTCTGTTAATTACCATCGTGCGTCTACATTCACATAGGACAACTTTCCACATGAATCGTGTAACGGAACCTATTAAAGGCTTTACTTTACCGAAGTATGCGATACCCTCCAAATTCAACCACTTTAACGAGTATTTATGATTATAGAAAAGTTATTGTGTATGTTAATATTGATTGCATAACATGTCTCCATAAATTATACTGAATAACTAACCCACACAAAAGTTAATATCACTTGATCACTGATACAGCAAATGTCATCATGTAAAAACACTAAGTTCAACTTAAATAATTAATATGAAGTACGAAAAATAGTGGCCAACTTACTTATTTTGGATCTCCTTGAATAAAAATCACCCAGTGAAACCTATTTGTTCACTAGGACCGTTTTCACTCAATATTCACGTAAACACTCCTATTTTCGACGAAAATCAATGTAATCATTAATAATTCATGTTATTCACTTATTTATGCAAATTAGACAAGTCAGTTGACAAACTTCTAAAAAACGACCTTTTTGTAACAAGGAATTATTCTGTCAAGTCAACAAATTTGTCATTTTAATAACCTGTTAAATTATGTCACTCGATATAAATAAATAATTTTTCTGCACAAATTACGACAACAGATGTACACGTGACTTATAAACTATATCTCTTTTTAGTAGTTCTTTGACAAGGTTATAAATACAAGCAGCAAGAAGGGTCGGGAGCGGAGTCTGAATGTCACTTTGGTAAAGTGTATGTGTGTTATTGTTCGAGGTGGGTAAACATTGCAAATAACATGTAAAAGAAGTGCTACTTTGTATTGTCCCACTGTCTTTGGTGGACAGTGGAATTAAGATGGCCACCAGAGTAATAAATATTTGAAGTTTAAATATTTGTTGGTTTCGCTCATTATTTATCATCAAAAGCACATCAAAAACACGGGACCTCATCTCTTTACCCCTAGACAACCAGATTTAGAGCCAGAATTAGCATCGAGACACAGCAGCCGCCCAGCAAGCAGCAGTGATCACCACAATGAATTTTAATGGCGCCAACCTAAAAGCAAGTGCTAATAAGCTCCGCAAATGGGAGTGCAATAGTGCGATTATAGCAATATCTACGACTAGGTGACCATTATAATCGCAACAATACATATGACAGCTGCGCCATTTTACTTCCCTGTCATATCTTCTTTACGCGATAGTACCGCCATCTCTAATGTGCACATCGCTATCCCAGTGTATCATAGAGGCAGCAGAAAGGCAGAGCTCTGTGACGTTGCTGACCTGATTGCTGCATGCCTGAGCTGTGGTACTTATGTGTCTTGTACGATGGGAATCGACGCCTTGGCAAAGCAGGGACGAGCCAAGACAGTATAAATTACTCAATTCTATACCGAAATATGCAGTCCAACAGCCAGCAGCTGACAGGAGGAACCTACACGAGTTTACAAATCTGCATTGCTCATCCTCTGGACTCTGCCACTGCTAGCAGTGTCTGCAGTTCACGCTGAGTCTGATGCTACTGATTTCGCGCCCCCCTTCCGATGGGGCCCCTGCGGGCGTACTTCTGCGGCTGCCAGCCTCCAATCCTGGATGTCTACAGTGCGAGCCTCGGGCCTTACAGCCACTCAGCTATCATTACACGTGCGGGCCAACGACTAGCTGCTCGCCTCCGATGAAAACATGACTCTATATCAGCGGTCTCACAGATTTCGAACAACTACAATCGTTATTCGGTTGTCACTTTGCCCACTGATTGTAGAAATCTGACAGAATGTTAAATTCTGGCTCTAATACTGGATCACTCTAATATATTCTTTCAGCGCGTCATCAGACAAGTCCTCCTCGTAGAAGCCTCCTGTGTGCTCTTTCTTCGCCGTTTAACACTGAATTTTCTCTTATTACTTTCTTTGACTTTACTTTCAGCGACTGTTGTTTTAACTTTTGTACGTGCTGAGTCAGTCCTCCTGAACATAGTCCGCAGCTCGTGGTCGTGCGGTAGCGTTCTCGCATCGCGCGCCCGGGTTCCGGGTTCGATTCTCGGCGGGGTCAGGAATTTTCTCTGCCTCGTAATGACTGGGTGTTGTGTGATGTCCTTAGGTTGGTTAGGTTTAAGTAGGTCTAAGTTCTAGGGGGACTGATGACCATAGATGTTAAGTCCCATAGTGCTCAGAGCCGAGCCTGAACGTCATTTCTTTTTCGACTTTTTTAACATGTTTCCTGCTTCAATGAAGCCTTGGCTGCCGTGTTCTTTATATTTATGTAATTTCTCTGGATTTAAATTGCTGAATTTCTGCTTTTCCCTGAACCCTTTTGTACATCCTTCCTTCATTGATCAATAAAAGTATTTCCTCTGTTATTAAAGATTTCTTCGCAGTTAACTTCCCTGTACGGCTTTTTGCTCGTGTAACACCTGTGAATACACTTTGTAGAAATGTCATCTGCTCTTCAGCTGAATTTTCTACCGTGACATTCCTCTTCGCAGCGTCGACATTTTTACTGAACTCCAAATGCGTGTCGTTCTTCTTCTTTACTTCAGTGTCACACTTCCTTCCATTCTGACTATACCGTTCCATTCTTTTAAATGTCATGAGTACATCATGAACTAAGTCTACATTTGATCCTGGTTGCGTCTTACAATCCAGTACCTAATTTCCGAATCTCTGTCTGACGGTGATGTAACCCTGCTGGAATCTCCTCACGTCTGTAGGCATTTTCCACGTTTACATGCTCCTCTTGTCATTCTTGTACAGAGTGTTTGTTATTACTTGCTGAAATTAGTTGCAGAACTCAGTTGTTATTTCTCTTCTCTCATTCTGACTACTAAGAACACATTCTCCAGTAACCCATTCTTCTACTCCTTCCACTATAACCATATTTTAGACCATACAATTTATTATATTTTCGTATCCCTTTGTGTACTTAATTATCCTTTCAGTAGCCTATATACTCTCCCTATCATGTGATCCATTTGCAACATCGGCATTTATACTTGCACTATTGTTGTCTGCGTTGACTTTCTGTCGAATCTGATGAAAAAAATCGTGTTGCGGAACTGTTAACAGTAACTAACTCTCTGCCCTACCTTCCTATTTACAATAAATCGTATTCCCATCGTACTGATTCGTGCTTCTGTGGCTACTACGTTATATTGGCTTGGCAAGAATACTTATCTACTTTCATTTCACTTCACCGACCACACGCCATAATTAGACTGAGCTTTTGCAGTTCCCTTTTCAAATTCTCTAGCCTCTCCACCACGTTCAAACTCGTGGCATTCCATGCTACGACTCGTAAAACACTATCCGTTCGTCAGTTATTCCATCTTTTTGTCTCCCTGGGCAGACCCCTTCCGGAGATCTGAACCTAGGACTAATCCGGAATATTTTATTGATGGGAAGACCATCATGATACTGTTTTCATCATTTAGATACGCTTCATGTGTCTTTGCCGGGTTTACATTGGCTTGTGCATTCCTGTGCTGTTGATCATTGTTGATTCTTCCGCATTTTAGGGGGAGTTTTCCGCACAACGGGCAAGAGACTTTCCTAAGCCTCTGTTTTCTCCTCCACCGTTTTTGACACGTACGTTGCCTTGTCGCTTCGGACGTCTTCCGCGCTGCTGCTAATGATTTTTATCCAAATGGTTAGCAGTAAATAGGTTCCAACCATGGACACAGAGCATTATGATTCCCACTCAAAGACGCTTTTCGTAGAGCAGGCATTATAAATTTCTGATTATTTAAAAAGGTCGTCGAAAAAGTTGCAAACAATAAATTTGAAATATATGATTATGATGCCTCTTACTATAGGAAACAATGTAATATTTGTCAGATTTGAAAGATGAAAGTCTTTCCACCGACTGAGTGCTTTACTATTGTGAGATTTCGATAAGATGACATAATAGGATGAATCTTTGTACAAACAATGAGGAAATGTCGACAAAGGTCACTGGTACCAATAACTGACTATGCATAAAGTTTTTATCAGTAGTTGTGATATTTTATTAAAAGGGTTCCTTACATATGCAGACAAAAATGAAAGGTACACCTTGAAGCATAAGACCATTGTGGAGATTTTCATCATGTAACTGGTATCCAACAACTAAATTTTCATTCCAAATGCAACAAACTTGGATCAGAAACGCTAATATGAGATGTGACCAATAAGGGCATGAATACACTTTTGTATTAATCATATACAGTTGATATTTCTGAGACATACTTAGTCCCAATTTTTGAAGAGCTTCCGCAGTAGTGTTACGCGTTTAGAAGTGGAACAGCAATGAATTTGTATTGCGGAGGGAGACATACTATGGCACTCCTAGTAGGTATAAAAACTGAAATGCCGGTGTGACGCTGTGGTTAGTGATTACGCCTCGTAAATGGGAGACTTGGGTTCGAATCCTGGTGTTCGTACTAATTTTTCTTCATGGTTTCAGTCTCCATCCTTACTTTTGTATTAGTTATGGCGTGGAATCAGAGAGCTTACGAATGTTAGCCTCAGCACTTTTTATGTTTTAAGTGCATGAAGTTTTCCGTCTGGAGACTGATGTGCTATTATACGTCTGCCCATCGCACTGGTCGTGAAGGGTACGGCAGCAGGGTTTACCACTCTTGCCACATGTTGGAGAGCAATCAGTGTCTCTTCAACAACAACCAGATCAGTGTTGTTGTCAAATCCAACAGCTCTCCGACACCTTAGGTCACAAAAACCACTGTTTCCTGTCATCTTTCGCCGGGCCGTCTACGGACACATTCGCATCCATTGAGCACCAAACAGAAGCATGAGTTGTTGCTGACTGTGATAAAAATTGTTTTACGATTCACACACTGCAATGGTTGATGGGCAATATTTCCGGCGCTGAGTCGTTGCTGAATGCGATTTAAATAGTTTTATGATTAACACATTGCAGTGGTAGATAGGCAATACTGCTGGCTGTCAGCCAGCCACGCTTTACAAGGCGCTGCATGGAAATTACAAAACAGGCAACGCACATGGAGCTCGAGTGACGACTGCAATTTAACAATCGATGGCCCCTACCGCCCGACTCGCTGAAACGCCAATCACAAGGTAATTTTAATCGTAGTGTAGTTTTTTCTTGAATAAATTATCGCATAAGTGATGTTTTAATTCCCAAAGAATAAAAAATCTTCGCTTTAGATTCTCCACACTTAGAAAGCTACTAGCCCATTGACCCAACCCCAGCCGGAAGGACCAGCATTTGACATCAGGGCTTACCCCCATAGTAAACATAAAGAGATTCCTTCCCCCCCCCCTTTTCCGTAAGATAAGACTAAAGAATGAAAATTAAAGACATCGACTTCTCAACGTAGTACTGTCAGGAAGACCTGGACAACAGAGGCCGTCAGGAAAGAAAACAGAATTCCGACAGAAATAACTGAAGCAATGTCACAGCTGCTATGTTGGGCTGCTGGTATGGTACCTCAAGCTCTTGGTTGTATCTGATCCTCCATTACCCTGTATCTGCATCCAGAACAAGTGGCCCGGATGGAGGATCACAGATGGCCTCTGAAGCTCCTGGATTTCACACCTACAGGAAAGAGACCACCAGGGAGACCCAAGAAGCGTTGGAGGGATGGACTGCATCCTAGTTCAATAGATGTGAACTGATGGCGGATAGCAGCAACGCACAGAATAAAGTGGAGGAGGAAACTTGTAAATGCGTGAGGGCCACTGGGCCTGATCACGCAGTAGTAGTAGTAGTAGAAGTAGTAGTAATGTCACAGCTGGGGGCCTATACTCCGAAGAAGGGAGCCACCACATGTTACTGATTCGTATCCTCGTTTCTAGTCTCTGTCTGGCCTGTCAACAGCACACCAGTTTTGCTTGAGCAAGCAGGAGCATGTAGATCACTGAGATACACAGACCTCCTCGTCAGAAGAGTAATACGACGTGTGAATTCTTCTTTGAGGGACGAGAACATTTCTTACAACAAGAAAAGAGTGAGTAGGCTAATGTCAGAATCGATCTTATGCTATTGATCGGAACTATGGATTTTAAATGCTAACCTCAAAAGAAGACTAATGCCTGTGGAAATGGTTACTTACGAAGGAGCGCCAGAGTATCAAGAAACGAGAAAAGTGCTATTAGGCTGGCCCACAAATTCGTAGCGTTTATCCTTAAGTTTAATGAACACAAAGGATAAACACGACAGATACTCTAGGCACAGAGAACCTAATCTCGTTCACTATTTACAAAAGTGTGCGAACGCTGGACTAACTTTTCGATTACACGGTTGTAGAAATCGCCAATGGCTGGTTTCCCTCAGATTACTGAAGTTAAGCGCTGTCGGGCTGGGATAGCACTTGGATAGGTTACCATCAGGTCTCACGAGCGCTGTTGGCAAGCGGGATGTTCTCAGCTGTTGTGAAACAAACTGAGGAGCTACTTAACTCAGGAGTAGCGGCTTCGATCTCGTAAAATGACACACGGCCGAGAGAGTGGTGTGCTACCCACGCGTCCCTCCATATCATGTGGACTGAGGATGACAAGGTGGTCGGTCGGTACCGTCGAGCCTTCATGGCCTGTTCGGGCTGAGTTTAGTTTTTTGAGAGTGTAGAAATCATGTGCTTTTGAGGCGGAGAATTCGTCGAGCCCTATTCGTAGCGCATTTTCATCCGCAAGCTACATGAAGGTAGTTCGGTAGAGAGCGGAAAAGAAGAAAATCTGACCGAGCAAGATCAGGTGAATAAGATAGGAGAGTAATGATTTCCTAACCCAGCTACTGTGTGATGTCTTTGTCAGTCTAGCAGAAAGCGGGCTGACGTCATCGTGGAACAGCTTCATTTCACATACTCTTCCTGGGCGTTGTTCGTTGGACTGCGCCTGCGAGACGTCTCAGTTGTTGACAATAAATATCAGCAATGATGGTTACACCTCGGGCAAGCCATTCGTATACACCACACCGTCGCTGTTCCACCAGATGCATAACATTATCTCTTGTGGATGCGCGCAGGTCTTTGTACGAGGAGTAGCTGAATTGTTCGGACTCAGCCATTCCTTTAATTACCTGATGTTAGCTTAAACACACCATTCCTGTCACCAGTAACGATGCAGGGTAGGAATGTTTGATGTTGTTCACGAGCCAATTGATGACGAACAAGCATAGATTGTCAACCGCTGATTTTTTTAGGTTTTGGCTTAGAGCATGGAGTACCCTCACACCAGATTTTGTGACCATCCCCAATTCATGAAAATGTCGCACAGTCAGGAAATGTCCATTTCATCACATTTGCCGGTTCTCGAGAAAACAGACGAAGATAATTCCGGATTAATGTGCTTAAACGATCTTTATCGAAACCCGAAGGTCTTCCTGAAGGTGGGCGTGACAAATGTCAAAACGATTCCCCTTGAAACGATAAAATTATTTACTTTCTCTTTTCTATGCAATGGCATTATCTCCATGCGTGCCTAAAGTATTTCTAGCTGCCTCCGCTATTGTCACCCCATTACTGAACTCAAACAGAAGAATATATCGGAAACGTTCCGACTTCTCCACTTGGCACCCCTTTTCTAGCCTCCACAGCTCCGCTCTATCTCAAATGCCAAAATGATAGTATGTAAAGTCAAATAGCAACACTGAACTACAAATAAAAAAAAAACGGCAACTCATAAATAAAGCCATAGAAACAGGAATACCAACACGCAAAACAAAAACGCTACGAACTTGTGCATCAAACTTATAACAACGAAGTAAGAGCTAGAATGAGGACAAATTGAACAGAAGTAATTGAAAGAGCCGGCCGCGGTGGCCGAGCGGTTCTAGGAGCTTCAGTCCGGAACCGCGCGACTGCTGCGGTCGCAGGTTCGAATCCTGTCTCGGGCATGGATGTGTGGGATGTCCTTAGATTAGTTAGGGTTAAGTAGTTATAAGTTCTAGGGGACTGATGACCTCAGATGTTAAGTCCCATAGTGCTCAGACCCATTTGAACCATCTGCAATTGAAAGAAACGACTGGTGTGGGAATTTGTTGATAATACCAGATCATCGGTGGCCAGAGAAAATCTTCTTACACAAACCTCCTGGCAAACGCATGGACCACGACTGTCTTAGAATACCCACATACACTAAATAACCGAGAATCGTGTTGTACACAAGGAGGATACCCTGAATTGACGAGCATAACATAATAAAACGAATAAAGCAGAATGTTGTCAAGATCGATTGATTGATATTTGTATTCATTAAGCTTGTAATACTAATTTTAATAATAATAATAATAAAACTAACAATCATGTCCAAGAACTAGTTCTGTTTGACACCCTAGCGAACAGGGACAGTCGGAATCATAGTAAATGCGATGGTATTGTCTACTTCACCTGCACACCTTAGAGATAGTCTCAAGCAAGAGGCACGACAACGGAAATAATCCTAGAAATGCAACGAATGTGTCTTTCAGTTTACGTGGAGGCAATGTAACAGCTGCTTCACGCCTCTGTACCCGTGCGAACCTCCAATTCGCTTATAAGATTACCGCACATTACGCTACTGAGTGAAAGGTGCTTTATTCCCGCCAGTCATTTTCCAGTGGCGTGAATTGTGTCCCCGACATTCTTGAATTGTCGCCGCTTAAAGCGTGCAGGAAGAAGACTGGAGAAAGGAAACAGCTTAAAGAGTGAAGCGGCAAGGATCCTTCTGTCTGTCGCCTTTCTCTGAAGGAATTCCTTGACACCCAGTGGGTTTGGCAATGGACATTGCTTCAATCTCACAAGCGGGCAACTACTTCCGCGAAAAAGAATAGATAGCACATGTGATATTTTGTGGAATGCTTATGTCTTGCCTCTACTTGCGGGAACTTTCAGTTACTGTCCCTCAAGTTGCCTATTTTTCATTGTTACAATCTCAAAATATATTTATAACGGACTGCTTGCTACGTGAGTAATAGTTTATGAATTAATACCATATTTTAGCTTTAGTTTTTAGTGCAAGACTGCTGTGCTGTCAACTAAACATGTCCGCTGGTATTTTTGTGACTCTACGCTGCTCCTCTGACCCCAAGTCATTTCCAAAGTTCATAATTTTGACAAATGTCTAAAAGTTTTCTCTTGTCGTATGGTACTTGTTCACAGAGGTTTTTCAGAAAATTAAGGTCTTTTTCAGGTGCAACAGTCACGAATGTCAATAATCAATAAAGTTATCATTGGATAATAGATCTTGTATAGACACTTGCGAACTACAATTAGTTTTGGAAAAGGTAAGTACGTATAACATGTAGTTATAGTTTCAAATCACGAAGCTCATGCCGCCTGGAACAGGTTATGAATGCCTCCGTTTGTTATATTAGTGATGTTCGACAATTTTACCACATTTCACCATCACATGCACAGTTGTTCTAGCTGCGTGCAGACAAAAGCAGATATTTCCATACGCTCTGTCTTCTCTACTGTCGTATTAATACTGTCCCTCATTCTCCTTCACCTTAACGCCCTTTTCTGAACAACACGGCAGAAATACCCGCTCCCGTTGGAAAAATCTATATCTGTTCCACTGTGTCGTTCAGCCACTTTCTTCAGTAGTAGGAATAGGACCTGGAATAACCTCCTGCATTTTGTTACAGAAACGAATAACATATCCAGCTTCAGAAGATAGTTAGTGACATATTCACTAAAGCAACAACAAGGTTAACCATTCTACTTGTACGCGCTCGTTACCCTAGTAAATCCATCTCAACAACCTAATCCTCCTCATTTGCCAGTATTCTAAGCGGATGCAGTACCCTTAAATTTCCTTTCCCCAAAACTCGCCGTATCAGAAAACATCTATTTTCTACACCTATAAGTTCTTCTTTTACCTGCCATTATTATTATTATTATTATTTCCTTCTTTTCTCAGACGTTATGTCTGGTCAAATATGGAAAGTGACGCGGTCCTTGATCAAGCGTGACTTCCTTTTAACTGTACGGTATATGTTATATCGCATTTAGGAACTTTCGGGTAATTGAACATGTATCAATAATTACGGATTTCTGTAGTTGTATATATAAGTTTGGATGTAGCTGTATTGCATTGCTGTACTGGTGGATATTGTGTGGTATGACTCCTGTAGTTGATAGTATAATTGGTATAATGTCAACTTTATCCTGATGCCACATATCCTTGACTTCCTCAGCCAGTTGGATGTATTTTTCAATTTTTTCTCCTGTTTTCTTTTGTATATTTGTTGTATTGGGTATGGATATTTCGATTAGTTGTGTTAATTTCTTCTTTTTATTGGTGAGTATTATGTCAGGTTTGTTATGTGGTGTTGTTTTATCTGTTATAATGGTTCTGTTCCAGTATAATTTGTATTCATCATTCTCCAGTACATTTTGTGGTGGATACTTGTATGTGGGAACGTGTTGTTTTATAAGTTTATGTTGTAAAGCAAGCTGCTGATGTATTATTTTTGCTACATTGTCATGTCTTCTGGGGTATTCTGTATTTGCTAGTATTCTGCAGCCGCTTGTGATGTGATCTACTGTTTCTATTTATTTTTTGCAAAGTCTGCATTTATTAGTTGTGGTATTGGGATCTTTAATAATATGCTTACTGTAATATCTGGTGTTTATTGTTTGATCCTGTATTGCAATCATGAATCCTTCCGTCTCACTGTATATATTGCCTTTTCTTAGCCATGTGTTGGATGCGTCTTGATCGATGTGTGGCTGTGTTAGATTATACGGGTGCTTGCCATGTAGTGTTTTCTTTTTCCAATTTACTTTCTTCGTATCTGTTGATGTTATGTGATCTAAAGGGTTGTAGAAGTGGTTATGAAATTGCAGTGGTGTAGCCGATGTATTTATATGAGTGATTGCTTTGTGTATTTTGCTACTTTCTGCTCGTTCTAGAAAGAATTTTCTTAAATTGTCTACCTGTCCATAATGTAGGTTTTTTATGTCGATCAATCCCCTTCCTCCTTTCTTTCTGCTGAATGTGAATCTTTCAGTTGCTGAATGTATGTGATGTATTCTACATTTGCGGCATTGTGATCGTGTAAGTGTATTGAGTGCTTCTAGGTCTGTGTTACTCCATTTCACTACTCCAAATGAGTAGGTCAATATTGGTATAGCATAAGTATTTATAGATTTTGTCTTGTTTCTTGCTGTCAATTCTTTTTTCAGTATTTTTGTTAGTCTTTGTCTATATTTTTCTTTTAGTTCTTCTTTAATATTTGTATTACCTATTCCTATTTTTAGTCTGTATCCTAGATATTTATAGGCATCGGTTTTTTCCATCGCTTCTATGCAGTCACTGTGGTTATCCAATATGTAATCTTCCTGTTTAGTGTGTTTTCCATTGACTATTCTATTTTTCTTACATTTGTCTGTTCCAAAAGCCGTATTTATATCATTGCTGAATACTTCTGTTATATTTGGTAATTGGTTGAGTTGTTGATTTGTTGCTGCCTGTTGTTTTAGATCATCCATGTATAGCAAATGTGTGATTTTGTGTGGGTCTGTTCCAGTAATATTGTATCCATAATTCGTATTATTTAGCATGTTCGATAGTGGGTTCAGAGCAAGGCAGAACCAGAAAGGACTTAATGAGTCTCCTTGGTATATTCCACACTTAATCTTTATTGGCTGTGATGTGATATTATTTGAATTTGTTTGGATATTAAGTGTGGTTTTCTAATTTTTCATTACTATGTTTAGGAACTGTATCAATTTAGGATCTACTTTGTATATTTCCAATATTTGTAGTAAGCATGAGTGAGGTACACTATCAAAAGCTTTTTGGTATTCAATGTATGCGTAGTGTAGCGACCTTTGTTTAGATTTAGCTTGATATATCACCTCTGCATCTATTATCAGTTGCTCTTTACATCCTCGTGCTCCTTTGCAACAGCCTTTTTGTTCCTCATTTATAATTTTGTTCTGTGTTGTATGTGTCATTATTTTCTGTGTAATGACTGAAGTTAATATTTTGTATATTGTTGGTAGGCAGGTTATGGGGCGATATTTAGCTGGGTTTGCTGTGTCTGCTTGATCTTTAGGTTTCAGATAAATTATTCCATGTGTAAGTGTATCAGGGAATGTGTATGGGTCTGCAATGTAACTGTTAAATAATTTAGTTAGATGTGAATGTGTTGAGGTGAACTTCTTTAGCCAGAAATTTGCTATTTTATCTTATCCAGGGGCTTTCCAATTGTGAGTAGAATTAATTGCTTGGGTGACTTCATGTTGCAAAATTATCACTTCAGGCACTTGTGGTATCATCTTGTATGTATCTGTTTCTGCTTGTATCCACCATGCGTGCCTGTTATGTTGTACCGGGTTTCACCATATGTTGCTCCAGAAGTGATCCATGTCTGTTATGTTTGGTGGATTGTCTATTTTAACGTGTGTGTTATCTATAGTCTGGTAAAATTTCTTTTGGTTTGTGTTGAATGTTTGGTTTTGTTTCCTTCTATTTTCACTTTTTTTGTATCTTCTAAGTCGTTTGGCCAATGCTTGTAATTTCTGCTTCTTTTCATCTAACTGCTCTATCACTTCTTGTTGTGAGATTTTACGTAACCTTTTTCGTTTTTTTTCTGACATTTCATTTCCTAAAAATTGTGTTAGCTGTCTGATGTCTTTTCTCAGTTTTTGTATTCTGATCTGTAGCCTGTGTTGCCATGCTGGTTTTGTGGGTTTCTTCTGTGTGTTGGTTGGTTCTGATCTCTGCCTAGTGTGTATATTTAGTGTAGTGAGTGCTCCTATATAAACCAGTAGTTGTAACTCTTCCATAGTTGTGTTTTCATTTATTTTGTTGTGTATGATTGTGTTGATAGTTTTTATTGTTGTTTCGACTTGTGGGTTATTTGGCGGTCTACGCAAGAATGGTCTAATGTCTGTATTTGTGTCTTTGTATTCTATATATGCCAGCTGAAATTTTTCTTCTATATCTAACTTGTGTGTTACTTCGAGTTCTATTTGTGCTTGTTCTGGTGGCTGTCTTAAGATTTCGTTTTCCTCTGATTGTTTAATTGATGCGTGTTGTTCTTTGTTTGTTTGCTCTGGGATGTTTGAGTCCATTACTGTATTTTCTTCTTCTTCTGATTGCACATTATTTTGTTCCAGCATTTGCTGTACTTGTTGTTTGATGTTTTCTAATTCTGACTGGGGTATCTTGTTATTTTTTAATATTACACAGATCTGATCAGCTAGCGTTGTTCTCTTCAAAATTTTAATTCTTGGTATCTGATAATAAATGTTGTGTATACTTGTGATCTGTATCCAGTTGTGTTGCTTCCTAGGTTTGCTGCTTGGTAATAACAGAACATGAGGTGTTGATTAACTTCATCTGACCATCTCATCCTCTGTCTTTGTTTTCCTTCTAAGGTGGTTGCAGGAAGCATATACTGCAAAACACCTCTCTTTGGATTTAAATCATTTTCCACTTGGGTAGCAGTATCATTACCATTGTGGGCGGGCATAGGGTTCAAACGTCGTCCCCGACCATGACGGCGCTTGTCCGAGGCTTCTTTAGTTCTGTCCTGAACCAACTAATCACACTAAAAGGGGGCTTAGCCCCATTAGTGGTTTGTTCCTTTCGTCGCCTTTTACGACTGGCAGAACATACGGGAGGCCTATTCTTTTCCCGGGCCTCCACGGGTGTTGTTATTATTATTATTATTATTGTTATTGTTACTGTCATTATTTTTATTATTACTATTATGACTATTAGTGGCATCATCAGCAGTACTAAAAGTACTGCCACTCTTAACTTCGTTAATTCGTAGTCAGTATATTTTACTCACGCTACCACTATTGACTCTCAGATCATTTTAATACTACTTATCACATTAAAATTGTTATTTGTGAGGTAACTATGATGTAATAAAGTTACTCTCTCTCTCTATGCGTGTGTGTGTGTGTGTGTGTGTGTGTGTGTGTGTGAAACTCGGGTCAGACGTGAGAGAGGGCCTGATAGCAGCAATTACAATTGGTCACATGAATAAATAAATTTAATTTCATACATGTGTTATTAGAAAGGATTGTTACAATGACTTGTTTAGACGTTTGGTTAATGGTATGTTCATACATAGTTACTTTTTTATGTATGTCAATGCAAAAGTAATACCTTTTACGGACATCTATTATTACTGTGTTGCTATTGTCAGTTCCTTAATTATTGAAAAACATGCCGCTGTTTTTACATACATCTTCAGACCTCTCCTCAGTGTGTAACCTCCCCACTATAATTCTTTCTGTCTGAGATTTAGCCGTGATATACCTTTCACTCTATAAAAGTCTACGTATTACCATTACTACGTACCCTCAATCTGTTATCCAGCTTAAACTCTTAAGCTAACTTTTGAATAAACAAGGCCTAATTTTAACTGAAATGTAACTGATCTGAATGCAATTTGTCTTTATATTAAATGCGCAGTGGAAGTAAAAGAATTATCTGGCTCTAATCAAAATTTCCACTTAATTCGCATTTGACAACATTGTCGCCGATTTCTCGATAGCACGACAGCAAACGAGCAGCCGCTAAACTAGATTTCTATTTCTAAATACATATTCAAACTCTTGCACGTGGTAATGAGTGTCGGGCTTGGATGTGTGTGATGTCCTTAGGTTAGTTAGGTTTAAGTAGTTCTAAGTTCTAGGGGACTGATGACCTCAGAAGTTAAGTCCCATAGTCCTCAGAGCCATTTGAACCATTTTTTTGGTGATAAGTGATGATAAATACTTGGGTGGGGGCAGTAACTGTTGCGTTGAAATGATATTAGAAGAAAACGACTTTAGAATGAAGTATGTATTCAAAATGACAGAGTAAAACTTCACATGATCTTCATACATAACATAGGTCTTAACAATACTGCACTTAACAAAGTGAACACTCATTTAAAAAGGATACAAAGTTAACACAGACTTTCTATAAAATCCAAACAGCTTAATCGGTTAAAATGTTAATGCATGGCTCAGGGAAGTAGAGTGATGTCTCTTTCAGCTCTAAGTTAACTAGCTGACAGTAATCATTCCTACAAATTAGGCGCGCAGCACTACAGTCTTATCTCGAACTTGTTCTCTACAAAAATTATGACATTATTGAAAATACGTATTCTCTTCGCTTTCTAATATATGGATCTTATTCATCCTTGCTGTCCTTTACAATCAATCTTTCTTCATCTAACATATATAATGGCTAGTGAACGCAACACTAATGAATAAATCCATCACCTACCACACTTCAACTAAGAATGTATCTGACTGCGCAGAAGCAAAGTCTGTTCCACGACAAGACCAAAGACTGTTTAACAGTTACGTAACTTGCTCTCTCTCTCTCTCTGATGTGCACATCGATAACATATAAAAACTAAAATGACATGATCATTTTATAAGCGTTAGGTTCTTTTCTTTTTTGAAGGAGTGGATGAGTTTGATATTTCCTTATAAAAATATTGTAAAATCTAATTTATGAGCCTGAACTAGACGAATTCTCCCCATATGAACCTGAAAACTGTTCCAGATCCAGTCTCAACCACTGCATGTGATTTTGTATGTTCCTTACTGGTTAAGTCCTTGAACAATATACACTGATGCGACAAAAGTCGTGGGACAGCGATATGCACGTGTACAGATGTATACAAGGTATAAAAGGGCATTGCATTGGTTGATCTGTAGTCTGTTCTCAGGTGACTCATGTGGGAAGGCTTCCGACGTGAGTATAATTGCGTGACGAGAATTAACAGATCTGACACTCAATTACGGAAATCATCAGGAAATTCAGTATTCCGAGATCCACAGTGTTGCGAGAGTACTACATTTCAGACATTACCTCTCGCTACGGACAACGCAGTCGCTGACGGGCTTCGCTAAACAACCGAGGGCAGCGGCGTTTGTGTAGAGTTGTCAGCGCTAACGGACAGGCAGCATTGCGTCAGAAAACCGCAGAAATCAATGTGGGACGTACGGCGAACGCATGCGCTAGGAAAGTGCGGCGAAGTTTGGTGTTAATGGGCTATGGCAGCAGATTACCGACGCGAGTGCCTTTGCTAACAGCACGGCATCGCCTACACCGGCTCTCCTAGGCTCATGACAAAGCTAGTTGGCCCTGGACGACTGGAAAACAGTGGCCTGGTCAGGTGAATCCCTATTTCAATAAGGGTCGATGGTAGGTTTCGATTGTGATGCAGACACCACGAAGCCATGGACTGAAGTTGTCTCAAGGCACTGTGAAAGCTGTTGGTGGCTCCATAATAGTGTAGTCTGTGTGTACATGGTCGCACTGAACCCATTAGTGCCAGAATTTGCTATGTTCGGGTACTTGGAGACCATTTGGAGTTATTCGTGGACTTAATGTTCCCAAACAACGATGGAATTTTTATGAATGACCATGCGTCATGCATAACATTCTGCACAGTTCGAGCGAATGATTTGCCTGTCAGCACTGCCCAACTTAAATCCCGTCGAACGTTAACGGGACATAATCTAAAGATGGTCTGGCACAGATTAGTGCACCAAAAATATTTTCTCAATTATGGACGGCTATGGAGGCAGCATGGCTCACATTTCTGCAGGAGACTCCCACCGACTTGTTGCCTCCACGCCACTTCGAGGTGCACCTCAATATAACGGAGCCTGTTTTCTGATAGGATGATGAAAGTAATGCTACTCGATGACCTGTATTGTCTCTCGTGATGACTGATGATGGCAAAGATGTTCTGTTCAGATTCTGATTCAGATATTTGGAAAAATAGCGCCTCTAAAGAAGAAGTTACGCGTCTGAAAAACGTAAGTGACAGTTACGAATTTTACGAATTACTTGTGACGTGTTTGCGGTCACGGAGCGCGGAACTCCAAATGAAGTTGAGATGATAACTAAGGAAAGCTTTTTACACTACAGGCCATTAAAATTGATACAACACGAAGATGACGTCCTACGGACGCGAAATTTAACCGACAGGAAGAAAGTGCTGTGATATGCAAATGATTAGCTTTTCAGAGCATTCACACAAGGTTGGCGCCGGTGGCGACACCTACAACGTGCTGACATGAGGAAAGTTTCCAACCGATTTCTCATACACTAACAGCAGTTGACCGGCGTTGCCTGGTGAAACGTTGTTGTGATGCCTCGTGTAAGGATGAGAAATGCGTACCATCACGTTTCCGACTTTGATAAAGGTCAGATTGTAGCCTATCGCGATTGCAGTTTATAGTATCGCGACATTGCTGCTCGCGTTGGTCGAGATCCAATGACTGCTAGCGGAATATGGAATCTGTGGGTTCAGGAGGGTAATACGAAACGCCGTGCTGGATCCCAACGGCCTCGTATTACTAGCAGTCGAGATGACAGGCATCTTATCCACATGGCTGTAACGGACCGTGCAGCCACGTCTCGATCCCTGAGTCAAAGATGGGGACGTTAGCAAGCAAGACAACAACCATCTGCACGAACAGTTCTACGAAGTTTGCAGCAGCATGGACTATCAGCTCGGAGACCATGGCTGCAGTTACCCTTGACGCTGCGTCACAGACAGGAACGCCTGCGATGGTGTACTCAACGATGAACCTGGGTGCACGAATGGCAGAACTTCATTTTTTCAGATGAATCAAGGTTCTGTTTACAACATCATGATGGTCGCATCCGTGTTTGGCGACATCGTGGTGAACGCACATTGGAAACGCGTATTCGTCATCGCCATACTGGCGTATCACCCAGCGTGATGGTATGGGGTGCCATTGCTTACACGTCTCGGTCATCTCTTGTTCACATTGACGGCACTTTGAACAGTGGACGTTACATTTCAGATGTATTACGACCCGTGGCTCTACCCTTAATTTGATCCCTTTGAAACCCTACATTTCAGCAGGATAATGCACGACCGCATGTTGCAGGTCCTGTACGGGCCTTTCTGGATACAGAAAATGTTCGACTGCTGCCCTGGCCATCAAATTCTCCAGATCTCTCACCAATTGAAAACGTCTCGTCAATGGTGACCGAGCAACTGGCTCGTCACAATACGCCAGTCACTACTGTTGATGAACCGTGGTATCGTGTTGAAGCTGCATGGGCAGCTGTACCTTACACGGCACCCAAGCTCTATTTGACTCAATCCCCAGGCGTATCAAGGCCGTTATTACGGCCAGAGATGGTTGTTCTGGGTACTGATTTCTCGGGATCTATGCACCCAAATTGGGTGAAAATGTAATCACATGTCAGTTCTATTATAATATATTTGTCCAATGAATACCCGTTTATCATCTGCATTTCTTCTTTGTGTAGCAATTTTAATGGCCAGTAATGTATCTGCTTCTGACGTAAGTATCTAATAATGTAGTACAAAATCGAAAAAGTTTACCGAACGTGCCTTCGTTCTCCCTTAGCATATGAGAATCTTCAGCAGCTGTGGGTAACTCTAAAATTTCTTACAGTTAATACAACATAAACATATAGTTTCAAACTTTTTGGAAGGATATGTAACATAAAAGTAGTAGTTGCTCTTGTTCAAGATACCGGTATTATCATTAGATGCAAGCTGGATATGAATTTGTTATTGCTACCTGCCTAACGTTTGATTCTTGTGAAATAGTACCCAAGAAATGATGCATTGAAAGCAAGATTTACTTCCATTCCTTCTAAAGCACAGCGATTAGTTGGTAGTTTTGTATGTCTTTATTTGGCATAATATCTGTTTCGTGCTACATATGATTCAATCGGAGATTTGAGGAGTCAACTCGAGCAAATCCATGTCGCGCTGAAGACGATTGAAAAATTCATAATATGATTTACTTATCGTTGTGCGTAGCTTGGAAGGAGCTTATCTTTCACGTCGCCAGGCAAGTGGGCGAAATCTGTGTATAGACGTGTGGGCATGCGTATTTGTTCTGCCACTGATTGCAACAGCGACGTCAGGACAAATCGTATTGTTATGCATTTGAATTCAGACAGGCTGTTGACGTTTGGAAACAGTTGCTTTTGTCATTTATTACTGAATCCATAGACGACCAAGGCAATCAACAGTTGATCTCTTGCTTGTACGGGCAAGTGCCTATGATTTTTGAAGAAGCCTATCGAATCTGAATCCATCAAAGTCAAATGTGAGAACATCGACAGCTCATTGCCAAGAATACTAAGGACAGCATCCTCAACCGTGAACGTTTTACTATGAAGGTTTTCTTAGTTAATTGGTTAATTGTGGATCTGCAAATGAATCAGCATCGAATTGACGTCCTCGCTAGTATTTAATGTCGAACATGAACAGTCATGAAACAAACGAGTCGTTATTCCAATTGGAATCCTAGACTCATAATTTTAATTTTCCTATTGCTTGACAAATAACCAATATCCTAACTTGTGGTTTCCTTGTCATTTTTCTGAGTGAATCAATGCCACTTACATTCTGTGTCCTCAATTATTTGTTGGCTATATTCCAGACTCTGTCCTTTTCAGCAGTTTCACCCCTTCGTGTCGTCTTTAATGCCGTGAAAGTTATTTCTTCATTCTCTGCCAGCCAGCCCCTTCTACTACTCAGTGTTTCCCACTAACTCCTTTCTTCACAGATACTGCTGAGAACCTCCCACTTTCTTATAGGTCCACGTGAAACAAAAAATCTTAGAGGCTGGCAACAAATGTCCGGTGAAGATCCCGAAACAACAGGAAACAAGTGAACAAGCGGCCACGTAACTCTTAAAGACTTTGAATTTGATGAGAATCCAGTAAAGTTTACAACTGATATACAGCTTATCTACTAACTTACACTCGTGTTTTAGTCTGAGGTGACAGTGGAATAGTGCAGCTATGATCGCAGGAAGTTGTGACAACCCGGTTATTTCCGTCTAGCTTTATCTAATAGTGAACAGAACCATCTGTTCGTCCTCCTAGATAATGACCACACAACTGCTCCTCGTTGTCCAACCAAAGAGTAGTAGGCGGAATGTGTTACTCATGCCGCTGGCAGTTCACACCAACATGCTTTCTTTCCATTCACTGTATCGAAAGAACGTTACACCTGCCTTTTTACAAAACCAGACATTTTTATCAACCATATCCGACGGAGAACTCCACACATATTTCTGAAACATTATTGGAAACTAAAAATAGATAATAATGTAATCACACAGTAATATTTTTAAAATGAAATTCCAGAAAATACGCGTGGACAATTAAACAGAGCATCAATTTTTGCTTTAAATTTGATAGAAAAGTTACGTAAAACCGAATTTCCACCTATACTGGAATGTTACGATTTTTCGCTTGAGGTGTACGCAAGAACTGTCTTTCATATTCCGTAGTAGTAAATACTACTTTGCTATCTGTTATTTCTAAAGTTAGTAATATGCAGGGAAGAGGATGAGCGTGATGAAATGGAAGAAGTGCTACTGCGAGAAGAATTTGAAACAGACTGAAACTCCGTAGTGGAATCAAGGCTCTTGAGTAGACGACATTCCTTCAAAAATAATAAGATCTTGCGATAGCCATGCGTGACAAAACTGGTGTGCGAGATATACGAGACAGGCAATGTCTTGAGTTTATGGAGTGAAAAAAAGATAAGAGAACGTAGTTGAATCAAATGATGCGATTGTGAGTGAATAATCCTTAAAAATGAGATACTAAAAGCAGTGATGAGTTACTTAGGCAAAAAAACAACTGATTATAAGGAGCTAGAGAAGATACAAAATGCGGAACTGCTAAAGCAAGGACACTGTTTTTGAAAAGGAGAAATTTGTTTATATGTAATATGGATTTAAGGGTCAGGAAACCGTATCTAAATGTGAGACGTGGAATATGAAGAGGTCACACAAGGGATGAATGCAAGCAACTGAAATACAGAATGAGATTTTCACTCTGCAGCGGAGTGTGGGCTGATATGAAACTTCCTGGCAGATTAAAACTGTGTGCAGTTGGTACAGCACTTGCCCGCGAAAGGCAAAGGTCCCGAGTTCGAGTCTCGGTCGGGCACACAGTTTTAATCTGCCTGGAAGTTTCATAACTGAAATACACATTACGGATGAATAACGTAGGATAGGTGAATAAGACAACAAGTAAAGAAGTACTGAATGGAATCGGAGGAAAGAGAAATAATTAACGCTACTTGACTAAAAAACTGAATCGGCTGATAAAACACGTTGTATCAAGATTCGTCAGTTTGGTAATGAAAGGAAGGGGGGAGGAGGGAGAATGGTTCAAATTGCTCTGAGCTCTATGGGACTTAACTTCTAAGGTCATCAGTCCCCTATAACTTAGAACTTCTTAAACCTAACTAACCTAAGGACATCACACACATCCATGCCCGAGGCTGGATTCGAGCCTGCGACCATAGCGGTCGCGCGGTTCCAGACTGAAGCGCCTAGAACCGCACGGCCACTCCGGCCGGCGAGGAGGCAGAAGAGTGGCGAGGACGCATGGGGAGATGTAGAGGAAGACCAATGCTTAACCGTACTGAACATGACCAGGTGGATGTAGCTTTCAGTAGTTATGCAGAAATAACGCAGCTTGCAAGGGCCAGACTCTTGCAGAGAGCTGCATCAGCTGATTATAACCAGTACCCAAATCATAACAACTCAACGTGTTTGAAACAGCTTTGAATGTGTATGTGTGTAGGGACTTTTTTCGATCCTTTGTCGTTAACTTTAAAATCAATTAAGTACCAGACTTTTTCTTCTCGAATCTGTGAACCTAACAGCTGAGAGCTAAACATGTGACAGAAACGAAAGTGGGTCGCGATTTGTAAGTAACTCGTCGCACAAGCTCATGAACTAGATACTAGCAAAACTGCTTCTAACGTAGCCCTCTCATCGTAAATATTAGCGCTTCTCCGACTCGCCATAAGAAGTCATGCATTCCGCTAGAGACAGATACTGATGTCTTCAGTGTAGCTCATCTGCTTCTCCGGGTAATAAATAATGCGGGTCGTCGCTCGTGCCCTAGATGGAAAGCTACTGGTGTGCGCAATAAGCGCACCACCAATTAATCGGATTTACGTGTGACCTGGCAGACGACTTTCACTTGTCTGCCGCTGGCTAAACTCGGCGCAATCACACTAGCTGGCCACATCTGATGTCAGATAGCGTTTCAACACGGATTCTTCATTCAGACGACCTGTTACACCGCTACGCCGTTCGAGAGAGCGCAAGGCACGGAATGTGCTGCGTTCACATCGGCGACGAAGAAGATTTTTTTTTTTTTTTTTTTTGCTCTATGTGCAGTTAAACGCCTAAATGGAATAGTATACTAAGAAAGACCACCATCAAACATAATCATTTCACAGACTGTGGACAGGTACCTAATCATGTTCTAAGACGGTCTGCAAAAGTAGCCTGTATCCTCAGTTGAAGTTACCCAATGAAGTGTTGTAGGCCCTTTATTCTTCCTGATCTGTATTACCGGCACAGGATTATGTGCAAATGATGGTGTCATTGACCGTCTTGTAAAGTCATCAGATGACCAAAACGAATTGCAAAACGATACAGATATCTGTATGGTGCGAAAAGTGGCAGATGAGCTTGAATAAAGAAAAGAGTGAAGTTATTCACGTGCGTACTAAAAGAAATCCGCTAAATTTCGATTACGCGATAAGTCACACACATCTGAAGGCTGTAAATTCAGCTAAATACTTAGGGATTAAGAATTTTTAGCATATTGCAGCCCCGTCAGCAACTGTGATAGACTAATATATTCAAAAATCCGCCTCAGTTGCGAAACTTTTCTGGTCTTTACCAAGGTTTCAAATGGTTCAAATGGCTCTGAGCACTATGGGACTCAACATCTTAGGTCATAAGTCCCCTAGAACTTAGAACTACTTAAACCTAACTAACCTAAGGACGTCACACACACCCATGCCCGAGGCAGGATTCGAACCTGCGACCGTAGCAGTCCCGCGGTTCCGGACTGCAGCGCCAGAACCGCACGGCCACCGCGGCCGGCTACCCAGGTTTCGGCCAGAATAATCTAGCCTTCTTCAGAAGCATAAAATTACTATAACATGCCAGAGTAAGGCACAGTCAACATTAAAAAATTAAAACCTATAGCACCGTGGTACCATGTCGAATTAAAGCTACTTAACTGGAGTCCAGCCCCGGCATCACTTCACCACGCGGTCGGTTGGCAGCGGCAACTATGTAGGGTGCCAACATAGTTAATGCGACATGGTACCACGGTACTATAAGTTTTAATTTTTAATGTTGACTGTGCCTTACTCCGGCATGTTATAGTAATTTTATGCTTCAGACGAAGGCTAGATTATTCTAGCCGAAACCTGGGTGAAGACCAGAAAATTTTCGCAACCCAGGCGGATTTTTCAGTATGTTACTTAGGGACTACAATTACAAATAACCTAAAGTGGAACAATCCCATAGATAATGCTGTGGGTAGAGCAAACCAAACACTGCGATGCATTGTGCATTGGCAGAACATGTAGAAGGTGCAACAGATCTACTAAAGAGACTGCGTACACTACACTTGTCAGCTCTATTGTGGAATATTGCAATCATTAAAACAAATGTGTTTTTCGTTGGGACTGGATCTTCTCACGAAATTTCAGTCAACAGTCTTCTCCTCCGATTGCGAAAACATTCTGTTGGCACCCACCTACATAGGGAGAAATGATCATCAAGATAAAATATGAGAAACAGGGCTCGCGCAGAAAAATTTCAGTGCCCCGTTTTTTCCCACGCGCCGGTCGACAGTGGAACGGTAGAGAGACAGCTTGAAGATGCTTCATTGAAACCTCTTCCCCCCCCCCCCAAAAAAAGAAGCACTCCCTCTTCAATCCACGAGTGGCCAGCCGGGACCATCCGATCGCCGTGTAATCCTCGGTGGAGGATGCGGATAGGAGGTGCGTGAGGTCTGTACACCGCTCTCCCGGTCGTAAGGTGGTATTCTTTACCGAAGCCGCTACTATTCGATCGAGTAGCTCCTCAATTGGCATCACGAGGCTGAGCGCACCCCGAAAAATGGCAACGGCGCATGGCGGCCTGGATGGTCACCAATCCAAGGGCCGACCACGCCCGACAGCCCTTAACTTCGGTGTATCCATTGCGGCAAGGCCGTTGCCTATTGAACCCTCTGCCAGACACTTAGTTGTGAATCGCAGAGTAACCAAGTAGATGTAGATGTAGATCAAGTAATATAAGACGCTACATAGGGTCTTTGTTCTGTCTGACCAACCGTGACGATCTACAGCACAGTCACATGGAAGTTGCATGGGGTGGACAAGAATATGGAAGCACCAAGAACGCATTAGCATGTCTAATACGGTGAAGGAAACCAGTTAGCATTCCAACCAGATTCCACTCGTCTCGGAACTGATAAATACAGGCCATGCACGGCTTTCTTATACAACTATACCTGCCAGATAGTGGCAACTTCAGGTAAGGGTGCTGGAGGTTGGTAGTGATGACACACCCTTCTCTCTACAGCAGAACACAAAGGTTCAATATCATTGAGATTTAGTGATTGTGGTGGGCAGAGGAGATGGCACCATTCATCTTCGTGCTCACAAAATGGTCCTGAACAGGGTTCCCTGTCGTTTATGACCACAGTATCACCACCAGGGAACAAAATTTGTACCATGGGACGGATCTGAACAGCCAAAATGGTCACATAAATCTTGGCAATAATGTCACCTTTGCAGACTAACCATTAGTCTCATGGAATACCACGATACGGCTGGCCAAACCATCAGCGAAACCCCACCACGTTTCGCTCTTGGGACGTAAATTCAGGCATAAGTTTTAACCGCGTGAAACAAGCCTCATCCTACCAAATTAGTTTCTTCTATCGTTCCATAGCCCAGATATTGTGTCTACGGTAGCACGTTTTCCTAACACGGGCATTTTTGTCACTGATCTCGTAATTCCAGATCGCCCTCAAGTTCCCTGCTTATGCAGCTCCTTTTGTCTTGTTTAGGTGCAGACATAGTTCTTAAGTGCAGCATTCTGTCGTACAGTCACTTACACCGCCGTCCTCTTATTTTTCGGCACAGTCCGCAAGACCATCTGTCACGATCACTAAATACACACTTTCGTCCGCGTTGGGACTTAGCTGATGATGTTTTTCCGTTTTCCTCGTATATGGTATAAGCGCTTCTTGAAACACCCAACACTTCGGCTCCGTTAGGTACAAAAGTACGCACCATATGAGCACCGACAGTCAACCCATGTTCTAATTCACTTAGCTCCAACATAATGCAGTCTCAGCTACACACACTATTCTGACCACGACTGCACAGGTGCCATTCGTGATTAAATACAACAGTGCAACCTGTACATTTGGCCAGGATCTGTATTTGTCGCAGCGTTTCCATATATTTGTCCAACTCCGGTACTTCTTATTTTCGGCATCGATGCCTAGATGAGCAGTAAAATGCGAACCTGGGAACTAGGAGGTCGCGGAATTGAAGCCTGGATGAAACACGAATATTTTTTCTGTCTTTAATCTAGGTCCAGGACGCCTCTCCCTAGTTGGACAGTTGGAATAGATTAGGGACACGAAAGTAGTCGAACTGAAGTCCAACTTCACATATGACCCTCACAAATACACACAAAAACAAACAAACCCGCACACTAATACACGCATGCACACACATAACGGAAAATATAATAATAAAATCTTTCTACTAGTTTTCGAGCAGTTTCTCTACCCTAGTGAACATCTGGAAGTCACATTCTTATTATCAGGGCTTTTTGTTGTGTGACGACCTTCATTGCGGTGTCACGACTCCAGAATCTGCATGACTGCCACTTTTGTTGATTTCTTGTCTATCTGACATCTTAGTAATGAAATTTCCAAATGTTAAACATATACAGTCATTACAGGAACTTGCATATGTTGGACGTAACATGAGTAAGCCATGATGGTGAAACTATTACTTCGAAATGTAGAGTGGTATAGTATAAATATTCTGAAACAGTAAACGAATTTTACTATGAAGTTTTCTGTAACAATTTTGTCCTATCATACCAGTAATCCGCCTTCCAGGCCATACATAGACCGAATTAAAAGAAGGCCATGCCGATCAAGCTGCAACAATGTTGAACTCTTGACTGATAAAACAATCACGGAGTAGGTCAGCGTTGGCAAGAATCTAAAACTGGTTTATAGTCTAAGTTCTGGTACAAAAGCTGAAGAAGGGACTCAGCAGAATGACGAGAAATTCAAGAGATAACAGAAGTGTATACGTAGTGGGCCAGGCTTTCATTCTAAGAATGCCTAAGAGAGAATATTCTCACTAGCATCGTTGGTGTTGTTGCTGAATTTGTGACCTTCAGTTCATGGTCTTCAGTTCATGGTCCTCAATCCATGTCGACCCAGCTTTTACCTCTCTGCAATACTACCATAGCCTACGCACATTACTGCGCACCACAGTCAAGGCAAGGTCTCCCTCTAGAATTATTTTCTTCCATTATCAAATTGACTACTCCTTGAAATCTCAGGAAGTGTTCTTTTAACGGACCCTTTCTTTCAGTCAAATTATTTGCGTCTCGAATTCAATTAAGTACTTCCTTATTATTTACCACTTAAATTCCATTCTGTACCTCCTTATTAGTTATGTATCTCTTTCTGAAACCCATTTCTCGCTATTTACAGGCTGTGTTTTATAACCTCTACTTTAGCCATTGTCTATTACATTTCTGAACACGCAACAAAACTCACCTCCTACTCTTGTGTTTTATTTCCTAACAAAGCTCCGTCAGCCATACCTAATTTAACTCGACTACATTCGATTATCCCTGTTTCAATTTTGTTGACGTCGGCATTATAACCTCTTTTCTAAATATTATCCATTCCTTTCAACTGTCCTTCGAAGTAATTTTCTATCTCTGCTAGATCACGAAAGTTGTAAACAAATATAATTCATTTAATTTCATCTCAATCAATGTTGTCTTCCCAAAGTTCCTGTTGCTTTCCTTTATTACTTACGAAATGCACAGATTTTATTACACGGTGGAAAGACTACAAATCTGTCTCACTCCCTCCTCAACCACCTCCTCTCAATCGCTGTATTCACAATTGCAGTCTAGTCTCTGTACGGATCGTAGATACCTTTTCCCCTTCTGTAGTTTTCTTTTTCGTTTACGTTCTTATTACTCTAAAACTCCATAAATGAAGCGGACATCCAGTCTAAGCAATATCATTCTCATTTACCATTGTTGTTCGAATTATACACTCCTGAAAATTGAAATAAGAACACCGTGAATTCATTGTCCCAGGAAGGGGAAACTTTATTGACACATTCCTGGGGTCAGATACATCACATGATCACACTGACAGAACCACAGGCACATAGACACAGGCAATAGAGCATGCACAATGTCGGCACTAGTACAGTGTATATCCACCTTTCGCAGCAATGCAGGCTGCTATTCTCCCATGGAGACGATCGTAGAGATGCTGGATGTAGTCCTGTGGAACGGCTTGCCATGCCATTTCCACCTGGCGCCTCATTTGGACCAGCGTTCGTGCTGGACGTGCAGACCGCGTGAGACGACGCTCCATCCAGTCCCAAACATACTCAATGGGGGACAGATCCGAAGATCTTGCTGGCCAGGGTAGTTGACTTACACCTTCTAGAGCACGTTGGGTGGCACGGGATACATGCGGACGTGCATTGTCCTGTTGGAACAGCAAGTTCCCTTGCCGGTTTAGGAATGGTAGAACGATGGGTTCGATGACGGTTTGGATGTACCGTGCACTATTCAGTGTCCCCTCGACGATCACCAGTGGTGTACGGCCAGTGTAGGAGATCGCTCCCCACACCATGATGCCGGGTGTTGGCCCTGTGTGCCTCGGTCGTATGCAGTCCTGATTGTGGCGCTCACCTGCACGGGTGACGATTGCATCTCTCAGCACGATCGAGCACCTCTTCGTAACGCACAGCCTGTGACGAAGTGGTTACACGACATTAACATCCATTTAATGGGCAGGCCTGCACGGAGTCCTGGCCTGAGTCCTGCAGAACACCTTTGGGCTGTCTTGGAACGCCGACTTCGTGCCAGGCCTCACCGACCGACATCGATACCCCTCCTCAGTGCAGCACTCCGTGAAGAAAGGGCTGCCATTCCCCAAGAAACCTTCCAGCACCTGATTAAACGTATGTCTGCGAGAGTGGAAATTGTTATCAAGGCTAAGGGTGGGCCAGCACCATACAGAATTCCAGCATTACGGATGGAGGGCGCCAGGAACTTTTAAGACATTTTCAGTCAGGTGTCCGGATACTTTTGATCACATAGTGTAGTGCCCACATCAGGAAGCTGTACATCTGAACGAGTCAATGACACATTAAAATCCACCCTATACCATGGCTGCACACTATCAGCCACATCCTACCACCTGAACTATGACGCCCAGAAGCAATCAATCGAGAATGGAGGACACGTACCACCCCGACTACCCACAAGATCTCCCAATTCATACAGTCTTAAGCAACCCTCCCGCAGACGGCTTACAATATCGCAGTCTACTGTGCATAATGGAAGGAACGACAAGAAGAGTGGCGCAAGAGGCTGAATGCTGCAACAATAGCACATCAAGGTGTCCAGGAAGGAACTGCCGGCCTAGCAGGATTTCATGTGAATAGAAGTGAGTGGACAAGCCTGAACAGAATAAGAACTGGCCACGGCAGGTGCAAAACTACGATGCACAAATGGGGACTGCGAGATTCTCCAGCTTGTGACAGTGGGGCCCAAGAATAAATTGTTCAACATATTGTTAGAGACTGTCCTCAGAGGAAGTATCCTGGACCATATAGTGACTTTATTAGTGCTACTCCGTCTGCTGTTAGTTGGCTTCAATCATTATATATTGATCTATGATTAAATGTACCGTCGGCCGCGGTGGTCGAGCGGTTCTAGGCTCTTCAGTCCGGAACCACGTGACTGCTACGTCGCAGGTTCCAATCCTGCCTCTGGCATGGATATTGTATGTCCTTAGGTTAGTTACGTCTACGTAGTTCTGCGTTCTAGGGGACTGATGACCTCAGATGTTAAGTCCCGTAGTGCTCAGAGGCATTTGAACCATTTGACTTAAATGTATCTGTATTGTTTTAAACTTGCAATTGTATCAGTTGAAGTAGTCAGTAATATTACGTTAGTAATTTTCACAATTTAAAAACGTGTATAAAATTTGTGGCAAAAAGTAAAACTAAACTATATGAAAATGTGTAACTGGATATACGTGTAAAATTAAACTTTATGTTCCTGTCAAGGTCTGCTGTTGTAGCCATACGATAAATAAATAAATAATTAACTCTGAATGTCTCCCTGGACGTGGAAGAGTCACTAATGTCAGGACGATCCTCCTTAAAACGAGAGAAACATTTTGCTGACGTGCTCCGTCCAGTGGCATTGCCCTAAAAATGGTGTAAATGTTGCTGACTGCCTCCACTGGTGTCACCGCTCTATTGATCTCAAATAGAAGGACATGTTGGAAATGTTCCGATTTCTCCCCTTGGCACTCCATTTTCAGGCGTTCACAGCTCCACTCACTATCTCCAAGTCACAAAATGTTAACTCAAATAACAACAGTGAGCTACAAATAAAAAAATGATAATCGATAAATAAACCCACAGCAACTGGAACACCAACATGCAAAACAAAAACGCCACGAAATTATGCACCAAACTAATGCTACACACGAATAATCGGCAGATGAATATTCTGCACGCTGATGATCGGGGTTTTCCTTGTATTACCCAGTAGTGTTGAGGCCCTGATAGTGCATCTTTCTGTAAAAAATTTTAAACCTTTTACTTTCACTACGTCTTCACCTGCAACTGAACAGCCTCCAAATGCCAGACTCGCATCATGACAAGCGTATGCATGGGCACAGCGCAGCTCACACAAAGGGAGCGCTCTTTCCAAAGCGAGGCGAAAGGGAAGATCACAGGCAGGCAAACTGTCTCGTCTCGAAACGGCACAGGTGCGTCAGAAACTCTTATTGCCCCATAAGGCATCGCCAGCACCGACAGCGCAAAGTGATCTTCTTCTTCTTCGCACTCTTTTCCGAGCGCTGACTATTGCGCCCGACCTCGATGAGAAGTTGACATTTAACGTTTCACGGCCGCTTTCTAAGCAAAGACTGACCGTCTCGGCAGGAATTGGTCGAGTTCCCATTTGCGTCAGACGCTAGGAGAGGCGACTGTTGCAGTAACGCGGCCGCACTGGCGTCGGAGGCGTCCTTGCCCGGATCACACGATTCGCCATCCTTCAGCACATCCTGCCGACGGCTGGTGCCCCCGGCGTGCCCTGGTCTCTCAGGCGGCAAAAAAAGTACGAATTAAACGTCCAGAGGAGTGGCCTAATTGCAGTACGCTACGAGCGCATCGATCAGAGCCACTTCAGGCGGTGCAAGAAGAACCGTATCGTCCTCAGAGCTGAACAGGGGGCGTCGTTATTGCAGTACGTGCTTCGAAGAACGATAAGCCCTGACAGGCGGCGCTACGCCAGGACAGGAAATGGCAAACCTAACTCGCGAAACAGGTCAAGTGTGTAGCGAGATGGGCGATTCCGGCCGAGTGGCAGCTCAGCTACACGTACCGTTTAGATAGCGTGCTGGACACAAGGACGCGCGCTGGCCAAGCTTGTAATTCTGCGGTCACGCAGCTCCACAATCTCGCACCTGCATCGCAGTGCCCTTAGCCCGCGTTCCGTGCTTTAATAACAGCCTACTACTTTGATTCGGGCATCTGGGTGGCTCTTAAAACTGGGATAATGTTGGCGAGGACCGTCTGTGGACGTAATTCAAGATGATATCACCGCAGGTGTCAGGAGATGGTACAGTCCTTGAGGCACCCTGCTGCCTGTGTGTGTGTGTGTGTGTGTGTGTGTGTGTGTGTGTGTGTGTGTGTATGTGTGTGTTTGAGAGCATGAGTCCAGCTGACCTGACCCGGCAGTTCATCTAATGAGCAGGACCCTGATTACCTAACTTACGCATCCGGTAGCTAATACGCTATTGCGGTTTGGCGTAATTGCTTTCGCACTGAAGGTGATGTGGAGAAATTAGCTGCTTGTGCATTTACTTCGGAATTTGTGTGCAATTAGCTTGTCGGTAGTCCTCCGGGTAATTTCGTGATCCTGAGCAGTTTTGTTGTTACATTTGCTATAAGTTCCCGGGTGAAGCATTGCTTGGTTTACGCAATGTACTTATTCTCCATCAGACTATACACTGTAGTGAAACCTTTACTTGAGATTAAACTGTGCGTCGCTATGGAACTCGAAAACAGACAACGGCCTTTTGTGGAGTAGCGTTTTAGGGCTGATCTGTCCAATCAGGCTTCACGCACACTACTGAAAAATCCAACTAGAAGAAACTTCCTACTATTTGATTTTATTTCTCTTTCACCAGTTTATCACGAACGCCACAGTTACGTGGTCATCGGACGAGCTACTACATACATAACAGGATGCTGATTAGAAAACCTATAAGCAAAAGTAACTATAGAATTAAGAAAACTCAAAAAAAGTTCCACATATTGTATGAATAACTTACTCTGGATGGGCTCCACAGGCTCGGCAAATTTAATGATCGGAATTGTTTCCACCTGGCAGTTATTTTAAACTAGAACTTTAGTAAGTGCCACAGGATGGTTCTTTTCAAGTGCTTAATGGACATGGATACATCCTCTTCCTAAGTCACATAAGACCAAAGTCATACGCCGTCCACAGTTATGCGTAGCATGGATCTCAGTGTACGATACCTCAGAATAGCCAATGTAATGTGATTTCATCCACGCTGCACAACTAAACTTCTAAGCATTGTTAAAGCTATCTCCCATTGTAAAATTTAAACTACAAAGCAGAATCTCTCTGAATGGCTATAATTTAAGTATTGATGCACTTCAAGTTCAAGCAAACAAAGAACAGATAGTATGTTCTTTACCTCTTCTTTTAGAACGTAGTGCAGGTATCGTATTCTCAATAACGATACGGTTAGCCAATTCCGCTTCTTATACAGTTTTCCTTTTTCTACGTTTTCTAGTTAACTTATTCTCGTGATGTTTTCCATACGTAAATTTCAAAAGGCCGGCCGAAGTGGCCGTGCGGTTAAAGGCGCTGCAGTCTGGAACCGCAAGACCGCTACGGTCGCAGGTTCGAATCCTGCCTCGGGCATGGATGTTTGTGATGTCCTTAGGTTAGTTAGGTTTAACTAGTTCTAAGTTCTAGGGGACTAATGACCTCAGCAGTTGAGTCCCATAGTGCTCAGAGCCATTTGAACCATTTTTTTGAAATTTCAAAAAAAAAAAAAAAAGGAATGAAGTAAGGTTATTACAATGTGATAATACAACTATTGTACATACGAGTAAACACTCACTGATAAGCGAACACACTATGACCACTGCCAACCGTGTCGCTGGATCACGCCTGGTGCGTACGTGACGCAGTAAAAAATTAAGTAAGCGGAGCAGACACCGACGGTTGATCACCGTAGCGGGGATATTGGCTGGAAATGGGGAAATACACTGAGATAAGCGACTTTGATAAAGGGCGGATTATTGTTACGCAGAGCTTTGGACGAGTATCTCGAAAACGGTGAAATTGGTCGAATTTCCCCGGGCTGCTGTCGTGAGCATCTAGGGAAGAGGTAGAAGGACAGTGAAGTTACCACTAGGCAGTAAATGCTTGGATATCCGCTACTCTTCGCAGAATATGGGGTCCGGAGGCTTGTCTGCTTTGTAAAGTAGGATAGATGGTGATGCGTGGCATCTCTAACACAATTCTGGTGTAGGCACAAGTGTTTCGGAGCACACTGTTCGTAGTACATTGTTGAATATGGAGCTCCATGGCAGACCACCACTACGTGTTCGCATGCTGACCCAACGATATCGTCAATTGCGATTGCAGTGTGCTCAGTACCATCGGGATTCGACCATCAATCAATGGAAACGTTTCGGTTCTTCGATTGATTCTCCACGAACGCCGCCATCGAGGTGAAGGGTGGCTCGAAACATGCAACACGCCTCGGACACAGGCTGGTGGGAACAGTGTAATCCTATGGGAGACATTCTCCGGCGCTTGTATGAGACCTGTGGTAGTCGAAGACACGCTGACAGCTGAGACCCACCTGTATGTTCTGGTTCTTGATGTCATTTTCACTGGCGACGTATAACTGTCCGTGTCTCGGAGCCATAACCTTGCTACAGTGGTATGAGGAGAATTATAGTGAATTCACGGTGATGTCTCGGCGACCAAAGTCGCCTTATGTAAATTCTATGGTCCCCATCTGGATCGCTGTCGGGAGCCACCGCAACGTACGCATATCGGCAACCCGCTATCTACACGAGTTTCATGACCTGTGGTAGACACCTAACGGCACTTACCTCCACAAGGCTACCAACAAACTTCGGATCCCTGATACGCAGAATCAGTGATGTATTTCGTTTCGGAGGCGGAAAAACAAGTTATTAAGCCAGTGGTCTCAATGTTTTGGCTCATCATGGTGTATAATATTAGCACGTCAAGTTAATTACGTTTTCTTCTCGTTTTCATTTTATTGGGGACACATTGCACTGGCGACACGATTACACGAACTCATACAGTCATACAGTATGTGTATTGTAAGAATAAAAGTCTGCACACAACGGCGCGCAAATCGACACGTCAACATACACTTTCCAGCGCGATTTAAGGTCTGATGCATTAATTTTAATTTTACATTCCATTAATAAAGGATCGTGGTATCGTTTCCATTAAATAAACATACGTAACGACAGACAGAACTTTATTGTCCCCAATTTACAAGCAAATAAAATGGCGCGCTTACAGTATGCAAGCTGTCAGAATGCAGATAAAAGTCAGGAGGCGATGCATGACTTAGTTATTTCTTTTAAACTGACTATCGAAAATATATGTACATAATTAAGATCTTAGGGTCAAGCAGCATGAATTAATTTATTGCAGCATCCACAAATTAGCCGTACATGCACCTGTTTACAGCTCCGAACCGTCTGCTGACACAATGACTTCCGATGTAAAATGCTAATTTTGCGTCAAAGGCCAAACTGCAAGGGGAAGTGATATTTATTTCTGAGTGCTAAACGGCGTGCACGTCAGCTCCCTTTCGGTATCATTTAAAATATTAACTTAGAAAATTTCTGGAAACTGGTTGACACAGATCGTTGACAGAAGCAGTCCCTAACGCGTGTGCAACTGATTGTAATTGACAGGGAGTGAGTATCGTGTCGGTGTCAGTCGGTTAGGATATTAGTCTTACATTGTGCTACGTGGCTCTGAGTGGTATGGTAGTCCTGACACCGGTTCGAAGGAAGTGTCTGCTCAGCAGTACAAGGTCGAATATTTCTCTTACTGATAAATCAGATATTTGTCCAGTATTTAACAATCATTTTTTGAGCATTGCTGGTGATTTTAATAAAAATTTAGTTTCTACAGGGAATCATATAACTCTCTTGGAAAATGACTTTCTGAGATTGATTTCCGAAATGTGCCTCTGTGATACAGACAAGGTGGAGATTGAGCCAATAATTATGGCACTACAGACTAAGAACTCACATGGATATGATGGAGTGACTAACAGAATGTCAGAGTAGTGTACTGCGCATGTAAGCCCTATATTTAACCATATTTGAATTTTCCCTTTAGAAATGGTCAGTTACCTGAACGGTTAAAGTACTCAGCAGTAAAGCCGCTTTATAAAAATGGAGAAGGGGATAATGTAGACAATTTTAGACCTATATTTATGCCATCAGTATTTGCTACAGTTATTGAAAAGGCTGTGTATGTAAGGATAATTGATCATTTTATATCACACGATTTGCTATCAAATGAACAGTTCGGCTTTAGAAGTCGGTTAACAACTGACAATGCTATATTCTCTTTTCTCTGTGAGGTACTGGATAGGTGAAGCAAAAGGTTTCGAAGGCTAGCCATATTTTTTTATTTAACTACGTCGTCTGATTGTGTTGATCACAAAGTAGTGCTCCAGAAGTTGGACCATTAAGGAATACAGGGGGTAGCTCACAATTGGTTCACCTCCTACGTTAGCAACAGACAGCAAAGGGTCATTATTCACAATGTTGAGAATGGCTGTAATGTGGGGTCTACGTGGGGCACAGTCAAGTGGGGGTACTCCTGGGATCAGTGTTGGGGCAATTTCTGTTCCTTATTTATAGAAATGATATGCCCCTTAATATAACTGTAAAATATTTCTGTTTGCTGATGACAGTAGCTTGGTAGTAAAGAATCTTGTGTCCAACATTGGCTCGGTTGCAAATAGTGCAATTCATAACATAAGTTCATGACTTGTAGAAAATAAACGGATTATAAATCCCAGTAAGACACGATTTTTACAGTTTCTATGACAAAATTCAACAAAAGCCGAAGTTCTAATATCACAGTCCGGGCATTAGTGAAACCGATCAGTTCAAACTTCTAGATGTTCAGTTACATAGTAACCTGTCGTGGAAGGCCCACGTGGAAAGCATTAGTGGTACCCACGCTTGAGTTTACTAACAACGTCAGATATGATCTTCCGATCAGTACATGAGAAGTCACCACAATAACACACCTGCGAGAAATACAGGGGTGCCGCAAAATTTTTGAATCTGTTGTGTGTCTAAGTTCCAATGGATTTTCCTTCTGAGCGCAAGATAACGGAGATGGATTTTGTAAGTATAAAATCTTTAAACATTTTTGGCCTTTCTCTGTAAATGTTTCCAGAAGTTACAGTATAAAATGACAAGTACTCACTAATGAGCATTGGGTGCAATGAAGACCCACATTCTGTTATTAAACAACAATATCTCACATTGTGAAATGTAGAAGGAAATATGTCAGTTACGATCTCCGCTGACAATCGTTTATCTGTTTATTTTATAGCTTACTCGAGGTTCACTAACGCTATCATCCTCCGAGACGAGAATACCGTGTGAATGACGTGGCGACTACCTCTTAAATGCAGATGCTTATAGCCTCTTCTCGGAGGTGAAAGGGTGAAATCAGCGCTGATGAAGAGTCTATTCTTGGGGATAGTGAAGCATATGCTCATTGTATCATCGATGGACCATCACTGTAACTCGTGCCCAGACTCCACAAGGTACTGTGGTGTCGTCTATAAAATAATTCAGCAAACTCGACACACACAATTCAATTATTCTGAAGCAAATGCTGCTTTCTCTTCTTTCCTTAGAGGTCTAATTCGGACAATCAAACTTCCGCATGAAATTGGCGCCAGAAGTCAAGTCGGCGGTTTCATTCGCTTTTTAACTCGATATGGCTTTAGTATGAGAGACTCAGGTAACTGGAGCTAGGTAACTGGTAAGTGTGGTATGACTGCTTGGAAAAGAATGTAGGCTTTAAGTAAGCGCCCAGAACGAAGAGGGGCAGCTGTAGTATCGGCGAGAGATCGCGTATGTCGCCACTGTGAATGAAATACGGTGACGTACCGCGAGAGTGAGTAGTATCTTCTAATGGCATAGTCTAAGACAGGACATGTAGGCCTAATACTAGTGTTATCGACCGCAACATGTGACCGACGTAAGGGATGTTTCATCTCTTACATGAGTAGGACGTGCTTTCTGTATGTTGTATTAACTTCTTTTAGATGGTCATGTAAAACTTTGTTGTAGATATCGTGCGCGCCTGTCGACTGTAATATGCTTTATTTGAACAACCTAGTGTGGCCATTATCAATTCCAACTACGGCAAAATACAAAGCGTATACATAAAATGTCATTCATACCATACCAAGCATACAAATTTTTTTCGTATAGCCATTATCAAGTGCAAATATTGGAAAATACAAAACTTATACGTAAAATGTCATTCACATCATACTATGCATACGACAAAAATAAAAATGGTAAAATAATACTGTATTACTTACATTGTAAACCTAAACATCATCTGACATGCATGCATACCGTCGTCACACTCGACGTTATCGTTAACAGCAGTACTCTGTCTACATTATACGAGAAAAAAGCTAAGTAAATAGTGAAAATGGAAAAAATAGTACATGCTTTTATCGTTGTTGACATCTTTTACATGAGTAATATTAAATCGTTAGTATTGTACACGGTATAGATTAGAGATTAGATTAGATTACATTATATTAGTACTTGAAGCATAGATAATGAATACGACACTTCGTAATGATGTGAAACGTGTCAGGTTAGTAAAAGGTGTCTATACAAGATATTACATTACACAAAATATTACATGACACTTAATATTTTTAATTTTTTTTTTTTGCGTTGAGGTTGGGGAAATTACCCACTTACTATATCCAAAAATTCATCTAATGAAGTAGGAGTTGCCAATAAGAAATTCTTTTAATTTTCTTTTAGACGCTATATGGCTCTCTGTCAGACTTTTGATGCTATTACGTAAGTGACCAAAGACTTTTGTGGCAGCATAATTTACCCCCTTCTGAGTCAAAGTCAGATTTTACCTTGAGTAGTGAAGATCATCCTTTCTCCTAGTGTTGTAGCCATGTACACTGCTATTACTTTTGAATTCGTTCGGATTGTGAAATAATCACATTCACATTGCGAATATTTTGCTATAATCAGGTATCTTACATTACAGGGTAATCATTTGCCATATCGTAACTTAAAATAAGTTCCTGTTAAGCTGACGGAAAGTCGGCGTTCTATATTATAATGTTATATTATATTGAATAATGTTATATTATATAATTTAATCATACATTATAATACAATCATCCAGTTTATAAAATCAAATGATTATTGTATAATTTAAGGCGCGAAATTTTTTTCAACAACTTTGGAGGTCATTTTCAATTACTCTGAAGGCATGTGTTTAATGTGCAATGTATGATATTTGCCTCCAACTACCTCAGTTGTCACGTATACGGTGTACATGAGCAGTGATTTGATGTAGTTTATGTAAAAATGTTAACAGCGATAATAGCATGTATGATTTAAGCAATTTTCACGATGTACCTATCTTCGTTATCTTTTAATGTAGACGCAATGTTTCAGTTAAACACGTAACATACGAATGTGACAACGACATGCATATATGTCAGATGATGTTCGGGTTCTGAAAAGTGCTGAAACACGATGTAAGTTATATATTATTAAATTTTTAATTTTTTTATTTATGTATTTATCGTGATATGATGTGAATGCCATTTGACGTACAAGCCGTGTGTTCTGCATTTTCCAGTATTTCCACTGAAACTGCAATGAAAAGGCTTTAAAAAGAGTTTTACAACCAAAGGCGCCCGCAAAGTTTTTTAGGAAATTATGCAAAGGAGATGATCTGAACTGTTGTGTCCGTCTGTTGTATGCTATTAGCACAGTATGACGGTTTGACGTCTAAGAGAGGTGGAAAGCCGCAATCGTATTTGGACTTCCATATAACCACACAGTGCTCAAAATTTCCAGATAGATTGGTGTACTAAAGCGGACTGTCCTACACTTATTTTATTTTATTTACATGTCAAATTCTGTAGGCTCAAATTGAGGAGCAAATCTCCAAGGTCATGGAACGTGTCAGCACATGAAATTACAACATAAAAATAATTAGAGATAATAATATAATGTTTATGAATCCGAAAAAAGTCAGACCATACGTTTAAGTAAACGCGGTCAACAATACAACGAGAATCAGTTTAGTTTTTCAAGGAACTCCTCGACATTATAGAGAGAGTGGCCCCTGAGGGAACTCCTCAGTTTCGATCTGAAAGCGCGTGGATTTCTGCTAACATTTATGAATTGTTGTGGTAGCTAGTTGATAATGGATGCAGTAGTATACCGCACACCTTTCTGCACAAGAGTTAAGGAAGCCCGACTCAAGCGCAGATTTGATTTCTGCCGGACCGCGCTGCTCCTACAGTCACAGGTTCGAAGCCTGCCTCGGAAATGGATGTGTGTGATGTCCTTAGGCTAGTTAGGTTTAAGTAGTTCTAAGTATAGGGGACTGATGACCTCAGCCGTTTGAAGTCCCAAAGTGCTCAGAGCCATTTGAACCATTTTTGAAACAAGCTAACGAAAGGAATATTCGTGAATTCAGATATTGAGTCCCATAGTGCTTAGAGCCATTTTAACCATTTTGAACCATTTATGCCGAGTATTAAATGAGTGAAAGCTCTTGTTGTTTGGAATAAGCTAATATTGTTAACCTGAAATGACAGTAAGGAATATATATATTGAGAGTTGAATGTCAAAATACCCAGACTCATGAACAAGAGGCGACAAGAAGTTCGTGAACTTACACCACTTATTACCCTAACCAACCGTCTCTGACCCAAAAATATCCTTTTAGAATGGGAAATGTTACCCCAAAATATAATACCATGAGACATAAGCGAATGAAAATAAGCAAAGTACACTAATTTTCTTGTCGAACGGTCTCACATTTGCCAGCCGTTGTGGCCGAGCGGTTCTAGGCGCTTCAGTCCGGAACTGAGCTGCTGCTACGTCGCAGGTTCGAATCCTGCCTCGAGCATGGATGTGTATGATATCCTTAGGTTGGTTAGGTTTAAGTAGTTCTAGGTCTAGGGGACTGATGCCCTCAGATGTTAAGTCCCATAGTACCTACTCACTTCAGATACCATTCGACTAGTAAAAATGGCAGCTTTAAGTCTTTGAATAAGATCCCGAGCGTGGGCTTTCCATGACAGTTTACCATCTATCTGAACAGCTATAAATTTGAACTGTTCAATTTCACTAATGCCCTGTCTGTGACATCAAAACTTCAGGTTTTGTTGAATTTTGTCTTAGAAACTGTAAAAATTGAGTCTTACTGTGATTTAGGATCAGTTTATTTTGTACAAGCGATGAACTTATGTACTGAACTGAAACAAGCTGTTTTTTCGACGTCGACCAGATCACGTACTCTGTGCGACTTACACTGTATCGCCATTGAAGAGTGGGACAGTTTGGACGAGGTCTGGGTTGATGATCTCATCGGTGGTTTGCAATACGGATTCAAACCTTTAAAATCCATCTACTTGCTTGGTAACAAACATTGAATTGTCATTGTTGCACACCTCCGCCGATAATTTTGAACCACTTCTGTCTATGTTCCAATCACCGCGACTCCAAGTCGTGGGTCTAGCGGCAGGTGCCTGGACGATCACGACACATATAAGAATCTCGGCAACCGCTTCGGCATGTGGCTTCTGAGACCTCAGGAAGATGAGCGCCGCGAGTGTTTACTTTCTAAAGCACAAGTGGAGCGCATCTGGGTCACAGAGTTCATCAAATGATACCACTCGGGCAGCAGGCTGTCGACGCAGCGGTTGGTCGCAGAGCCCTCTGCATGCCAAACAAACTCTACTAATGTGAATCTCCCGCAGCCTTCTATCCTGGCGGTGTCTAATAGCGCAGCCGCTCATTAACTTCGTTGGCCCATGTGCGATTCCCACTCCATCTGTTCTGTTTAATCCCCATCAGTATGTGCTGATGGCAACAGAGGCAATAGAAATTATTTGAGTATACCTTCTGTACGGAGAAAAGTAATTCCTTAGAAGATTATAATTTTATATGCTGATCCTAATTTGCCACAAGTAAAGGAAAAGGTCCGTCGGAGTCCCCGGGAAGCTCAATTGGAAATACTAATAACTTCCTGGACAGGATCAGCTTTTTTTTGGAAGAGCAATACTTAACTAACACTCGCTATTTATGGAACAATAACACGCCGCTCACGCAAGTGAATGTAACTCTAATACTTCTCCAGCGTTGATCATCCGTAGCAATGGCAGTCTATCAGCGGTGAGGAAACTATTACCTGCCACAAGGTATTACCTTCCCCGTTAATTACATTCCGTTGTCTTGCATAAAGCGGCACGAGTAACGCTCAACTACACAGTCTTCAGTAAAAAACGGGAAAAATTAGACACATATAGCCCGTTCACAGTAAGGATCCTAAAGACGTCTACGTCTTCATCTATAAAATGCGCAATTCCACAAAGTATGTGAGAGAGGATACTTTTTACTGCACAGCCTATTAAGATTTCTTTAGATTCCATTAGCACGTAGAGTGTAGGATGACTGACTAATTGCACGTCCCCGCTATTAATATAATTTTATATCCATATTTTCAGCTGAAACGATGTACAGAAAGCTGAAGTGTATTCACAGATTCCTTCCTATTAATAAACTTTCTAGCCGCGAAGGATTAGCCGAGCGGTCTAAGGCGCTGCAGTCATGGACTGTGCGGTTGGTCCCGGCGGAGGTTCGAGTCCTCCCTCGGACATGGGTGTGTGTGTTTGTCTTTAGGATAATTTAGGTTAAATAGTGTGTAAGCTTATGGACTGATGACCTTAGCTGTTAAGTGCCATAAGATTTCACACACATTGGAGATTTGAATAAACTTTCTAGATATGTTAGAGCGGAGTATTTCTGGTTTTTGTTCAGCTGTCCACCAGACGGGATTTTCCTCAATTTCAGGAACGTTGACTCGGTTGTGAAACTAGCCTGAGACCACTGTAACACATTTTATTGTACACGTTCCATGCTGGGTATTGTGTGAAACGATATGGAACCCAAACACATCAGCAGTATTTCATTGTTAGTGGCAGAAACATATTGTAACCAAAGAAAAGGCCAATGGAATCTGCAAAAGGATACGTATGATGGCTCCACGCCACAACTTCTCGTGTTATCCATCCAGATACATCTATTACATTTGTGACTAAGGTATTTCTTCCCAAAAACCAGAATATCTGCATTTCCTGAAGTGGACATTTCATTAACAGAAGCTCGTTATTTTGTAAATTTGTCAGAGGACGAAATATTAGCCACCCTATTGAAAGAGCACACTGGTAGCTTTGGAGCGCTCTAAATGGTATGTAACTCGTACCAGGCCATCACGTGATCCTACACCTCCACACTCCTCTCTGAACTTAGTTACAGTGTTTGGTCTACCTATTACCGCACTCCGAACTAGGGGTTCGGTTTTCTGGTACGACCAAGACTTCGTGTTCAAAATACAGTCACAGATATTCTTCTCACTACTCAACCAAAGAGTGACTTCTCTAAAATATGAAAGAGTAAACTATGGAGTTTTTGAGCCATGTGGGTGACTAGCAACTTGAGTCTTGATACAAAATACGAATGAAATAAAAAAGCAGCTTTCAGTTTCACTATACAAACCTTTATTCATTTCCATATTCAGACATAATTGTCTTTAGGACTGTGACTAAATATCAGTTAAATGCTTATTTGGCACTACAATAGTGAAGCCATAGTCACTGTACATAAAATTTTTCTTTAAAAGAAGGGGGTTACATTAACGGTTTCGACGTCGTTTTCAAATGTAAGACATCACTTGCAGAATATATAATAGGAATTATGACCATACATCTGAAAATAATTACGAGAAATAATGAGACGAGGCAGCCGAGGGAATGGCGGCACAACCAAGTCACTAAGAGTCATGCCGATGCTTGCACAAGTGTTCCTTCCATGTGCTAATGTAGAATAGATAAAAGCTACAACAGGGTAAGATTTTTTCTAGGATTCTTGCAATGTGTCCTGCTGAGACGTAACGATCGTGTGGCTGATATTAATTCACAAGTCGCAAGTGTATCAAGCACCTCAAGCTTCCATATGGAATGCAGCACATAATTTTACTGTGTTCCGCAAAAAAGAATCTCAAACGACTCTGTCCTCTTTTTCGGAGTAAGCCATTGCAAAAATTAACTGCTGGCACATCAATAACCGGTGTAACCGCTAGAATGTTATATGCAAATATGCATACATTGTGGCCAGCCGGAGTGGCCGAGCGGTTCTAGGCTCTAGAGTCTGGAACCGCGCGACTGCTACGGTCGCAGGTTCGAATCCTGCCTCGGGCATTAATGTGTGTGATGTCCTTAGGTTAGTTAGGTTTAAGTAGTTCTAAGTTCTAGAGACTGATGACCTCAGAAGTTAAGTCCCATAGTGCTCAGAGCTATTTGAATCATGCATTGTGTTGTGCAGCTGCGGGATGTCATTCTGTGTCATGGAGTTCCCCGTTTGTTACACTTGTTCGTCAATACAGGGAAGGTTAATGCTGTTTGTGGATGACTCTTCACTTCTCATTCGATAATGTGTCATATGGATTCGATTGGAGAGAGATCTGGTGATCAGTCAACATGTCGACACACTGTACAGTATGTTGGGTTACAACTGCGGTATGTGGGCGTGGGTTAACCTGTTAGAAAACACACCCGGAAATGCTGCACCCGGAAATGCTGTTCGTGAATGGCAGCACAACAGGTCGCGTCACAAATTTGAACCACGAGAATGCTTTTGCTGTCATACGAAATGACACGCCAGACCGTAGCTCCAGATATAGATCCAGGACGTCTAACATGCAGAGCAGGTCGATTGCAGGCCGCCAACTGGCCTCCTAACCAAGACACAAACATCACTGGCACCGAAGCAGAACCACCTTTCATCAGAAAACGCAGCAGACCTCCAATGAGCTCCCGCTTGACACCTCCAAAAGTCGCAAATGGCGGTAGTTTGGAGCTAGTGGAATTCACGTTACAAGGTGTCTGGCTCGAAGCTGTCCTTGTAGTAACGGTTTGTAATAGTTTGTCGTGTCATTGTGGTGCCAACTGCAGCTCAAATTGCTGCTGCAGACGCACTACGGCGCACCAGAATCATAAACTCTATGGTCTCCCCTCTCGGCAGTCAGGAGCCCGGTTTTCTTGTGATCGTAAATTCTCATGGTTACCGCTGCCAGCAGTCATATACAGTGGCTGTATTCCTGCCAAGTCTTCCTCGAGTACTGTAGAGGTAACATCGAGCTTCTCGTAGCCCTATTAGATGACCTCGTTAAAACTCAGTGAGGTGTTGATAAAGGCGTCTTTGTCGCCTTAAAGGCATTCTTGACTAACATAAACTCACCAATCTCAAAGGCAACTGACACTCCATCCAGTTACAGCGTGTATTTAAATCAAACCTGATTCCCAACTTCATAGAGGCACTATTCGCGCCACACTTATGCAACTCGTGAACAGAGAAGGAAATAGAAGAGGTGAGACAGTACTGCTCATAACAATACGCCAGCAATATTAAGTCTTTTTAAAATAAGGTCTATTGTTGAAATACAGAGTACCAGTTAAAATATTTTTCCGTTACCAGGTCGCTTACAATTCTGAGCAACTGCTTACATTAAAAAATTAATTTTGGAGTGGAGCTATGTGGTGCAGTTTTCGTCAGGCGTTTTGAATCGTAGAATGCATTATTTATTCTTTTTGAAATATATATGTAACCAGTTCCGCTGTGGGAAATGCCTGTAACAACTACTGGAACAGTTTAAAATTGTAATATTCCGTATTACGTATAACTGTATGACAGTTTACAATGAGTCACGTAGCCCTAGTCAGAACTGAAATAGCCCCACAAATTTTTGATTTTTCCTTTGTTTCAAAATTTTTAAATTTACTATTTGCAGTGGAGAAGAATAGATACTGAAATGTACCTGTATCAAAAAAATCTTATAACTATGATGTATTCACCATTACAAATATTTTTTACCTTTTTCGGATCCAAAAAGTTGAAATGGTTCATTTAGCCCCACCTTATCCTACTACCCTAAGTCACCTGTATCGGCTATAAAATGCAACTAGATAACCGTCTTGGAACAACGGGCGCTCTTTCACTGGGTAGTTGTTATTTGCTGATGAATCTGTAGATAGCGAGCAAGAGCCGAGTCAGGAGAGAGTTTCGCCTGAGAGATAACCCCGCACGGTTCTCGTGAAGATGGTCGGCCTCAACTTGTAGTCTTGAAACTCTCGGTTTCTGAATCACGGAAGCCGCTCCGAATGATCGCTATCTGGCTGCTCCTGCTGAACAGTTAGCAGAGTAATTGTTGCGCACGGCGTGTCGTGACGGCTATGAAGGACGGATTTCAACCGAGTAAATGTTGCGATTAAATCTACGTTTCACGCTGCGTTACAAGACCTTTTATAATCAAACTACTCTCTCGTAAAGAGATGCTATGAGCCTATAGCCTAGGTAACCGTGGCGAATGATTATAAGTCCATGTCTTGCTATTAATTCGAAAATCAGTATTCAAAGTTCAAAACAGTTGCAATGAATAATCTGCAGAAAGAAATCTTCTTTCCAGTTTGACTTGTAAGCGTAATTACTTTGATATTTGGATTATTTCATAAGATTCACAGACAGCAACGAGTGGTTTTGTAAAGAGATTTGAATGAAGCACAAAAGTATCATTACCTTCAAATGTATTTGTGTATGAATCTTCAAATGTACTCCAGCAACTAAAAAAGAAATTATGTGAAGAGGATCACTAGCAAAATAAACTAATGTGTTTCTTCCCCCCCCTCCCCCCCCCTGTCATAAACAGATTTCTGGTTGGAGAGTTCGGCCATTACCTAAGTAGATTGGTCTCCATTTGAGAGTCATTTGCCCAGTAATGACAAAGTAATACATTTTAAAGTTTCACAAAATGACTCTTTTTGTGCCTGATATCATCATCGGGATGATATCTTACTACGGTTTATAGCAAACAGAGCATCAACCTAGGTGTACGGTTGCATATAATGGTATCGTTAAAAATTTCAATCAAAGAACAGTCGTGGTAGCGTAGAATACTTTTTTACGAACCTGCAGCATGCTGCTGGTGAAACTACTGAGCGTGCCTCACGCAACTGTGGCGTCTTCTGCAGGTGTCGTCATGCCGTGACGTAATGCATATCAGTCCGGTGTAATTTATAAAATAAAATAAAATAAAATAAAATAAAATGAAATATTAATTATTTTTATCTGTCTGATTGGCTCTCCTATGAGTCGTCAGGTTTTGATTATTCGGTATCAGACGCTTGACAATGGCTTTTTCGTGAAGGCAATGTTACTCGTAGTTGACCGTGAAATAAAACTGAAATAATCGGACTTCGTAATTAAATCGTTTCCAAAGACTGCTGCGGTAGGTGCGGACTCATAATCTAAATCTCAATATTACAATAATTTGCCAGCCATGCCAAAACGTCGTACAGAGGTGATTGTCTACTAAACAAAAAATTACACAGTTAGTTAAATCAGATATATTCAATGAATAAGCCTACAGTTCATAATCCTACTTACTTTTATAAATATAAATTCTTTACAGAACCGAGTGCCTAGTATGGTTGCAACTCGCAGTAATTTTCTATAACATAAAATATGGCGGTGTGCCAGACAATAAACTAAAATACGTGCTTCTCGCACCACTTCAACGAGAGCTCTTCCTTTTTTTTTAATCAAACATACGACTAACGAAAATGTACTTTTGTTTTATCAGCGACACAGCGCTGCAGTTGTGTGCCATAGGCTTTATTTATTTGTCACTGATTATTTATTTAATTAATATCTCGCGTTTCCGAGGAAACTCACGCTCGGCATGCAAATGTGCCTTTATATTGCCCCCTGAATTGCGAGGCGAAAGGACACACGTGCAGGCGAGCAATTCACCTAAAGGCACAAGAAAATCTAAGTTATCTACAACTATTTACATGACTTACATTATACTGTATATTATATACAAAATTTGAATGACGCGCGTGCGCCGAAAAAGTTCTTATGTTGGCAAAACAGAGTGCGCGCATGCGCAGAAGCGTCTGTGTAACTACGGCACTGCCGTTATTTCGTAAATTTAGATCACGCGGCACAGTATTGCAGTTCATATTGTTCGTGTGCGCGCGCATTTCTTAGTCGTTGCACAAAGAAAATATTCCACCAAGATTACATATGAAGACTACATTCTATGACAGGTAACTTAGTTTTAAAATTACAATATTTGTTATAATACAATACAACTTTAGATTGTTGAATGTTCTTAGTTACATAGCATTGCAATGAAATGCTTCAAAGAAAAATGTCCGTATTTTTCAGGTGCGTTGACCTATACACATGGTGTCGTTATCACAGTTCATATTCATCTGCTGCACAATAATTTTTTACAGGTTAGTATCGTCGTGGTAAAGTTTTTTTTGATCACAGTAACATCGTTGTATAACAACGTGATTGATACATAAGCATGTCCATTTCCTATTTCCATTATAGTCGTTGTGATGCAGTTCGTTGTGACAAAAAGCATTGTTTATTACAGATCAGACGTGACCCGTCGAGTAATTAGTCCATATGCAGTTCGTTTTCGATATTCCGTGGAAGCTTGGTTGCAGAACCTCGGACGGCACATAGCTGGCGTCGATCCTTGGACAGTCCAGGTAAGCGTGTCCGTCACATTTCGAGAACATTTCATTCCCTGAAGTTCCAACCAAAATTCTTCCACCCGTCGTGTTGTTTTCTGGACAGGCACTTTGTGTCCATTTAATCCAGTTAACATCTTGAAGTTGGGTACTGTAGTAATGTCGCTAGACGATGCACGAATTATGCACTTCACATATTCAGTTTTTTTTTTAAATATAGCTCACCTAAATGTTCGTGGTTACTCATCGAAGAAATCGTTCATCGCGTTAACAAAGGTACGATGCATCATGAATGTCATTAACAGTTTCTTTCACATAGGTTTCTGCGTAGTTGCAGACTTAGTAATGTACGTTAATGTCCGTGAACAGTGGTTCACTACGCATTTTTTTTTTTTTTTTAAAAGTTTTTCACATTTTGGCACTCGTTATCGTTCAAATTTTCACACAGTAACAGTTACATTATACATCAGTTTAAAAAAAAACATAAGTAATAATACATACACACGTCACATATTTTCTTAGCATAAACATAATACAGTTGCACATAAACATGTTTACATCATCATTACATAGCTATAGGTTATTACATTGTGTCATATTTGATTACATGAATTGCAGATATTTACATCCTCTTTAGCGGTTTTGCTGGGATATTATCGATGTTTTTTGTGATGTCATCTGAAATTAAGATAGGTTAGACACAACATTCATTACATCAGTAGGCAAGACCAGGCGTTTTCACTACTCAATAAATATTCAAAATAGTAAGAGAGAGAAAATGTTCGATTCCTCGCGTTTTGTGCGTGTGTGTAGTGTGTCTGTGTGGCCTTGACTACTGGTAGATGCTTTTCTTGCTGAGAGATGTGCGTCTAATCTATTTCTCGAAGTAAAAGATCGCTTCACAGATGACGTCTGTCGGTTCGTCAGGTGTCATAGCAAGTCAGTGGTACCTACAGTCACAAATGTTCCGTGAAAAATTTATATATCATTCACTGCTACGTAATCATAAATTTTACTTTAATATTCAGTCTTCTCGGTGGAACCGCGGCGTTGAAAGAAAAGTTCTTCTGTCTTCAACTGCGACTCTGGAACGCTGAAATGAAAATTTCTATACTACTTATTATCTGTGTTGTAGCAACAGAGTTTTTCGAGTTGCTTAGCAATATTTTGATGGGTATGACTTTTACATAATTCAGCATGAAATGCTCTAAGATCTCGGTGTGCGTATAGCCCAATAATTTTGTTAGTTCTACGATGTTGTAACAGATACGCACCAGGGTGCGGTATGTTAACAATTATATAAGGTCCTTCATATAGCAGACGCCACTTAGCGTTGCGTCGTTTGAGTGCAACAGATTTATGATGAGTACGAAGTAGTACAAGCATTCCTACCTCGAATTTTTGTTTTCTTTTTATTATGTTTCTGTGATGTTTGTTTCGTATCTGTGCGTGATGTGTCAGCGTAGTCAATACTTCTTTTATTTTCTGTTCAGGTGTGATTTCCTTGTCTGACAACTTAGGTAATGGTTCTATCCACTGATCGTTCTGTTTGCAATTGAACATGATCTCGTTAGGTGTGTAATTTGTATCGTAAATATTTAAGTTATTGTGTACGTCTTCGAAAAGACTTAGGTAGGACACCCAATTAGTATGTTTTGATGAAATATAGGTCCTCATGAATCGATTTAATTCTCGGAAAAGTCTCTCAGTCGCGTTACATTGTGGACTAAACCTCGAAATAAATATACTTTTAATGTTATTGTCCTTCAAGAAATTTCTCCATTTGTACCCAGAGTAGTATGCTGCATTATCTGACAGAATTGCTTTAGGTTTTCCCACGTGCGTCAGGTAATCACTTGAGAATCTTCGTATTATAGCATTTGCAGTGGCGGATTTTAAAGCATAAAGTTTTACGTGTTTAGAAAATATATCGTAAAAAGCTAAGATATATTTGACGCCTCCAGAGCTTGCTGGATGCGGTCCACTAATGTCAGTACACAGAATTTCCAGGGGTCTACCAGGTAAAATAGAATGTAAATCTGTTTTTGTGGATAAATTCTGAGGTTTTGATTTTTGACATATGACACATGTTTTTAGTTCCCTGTAAATTTTTCTTCTCATATTGCTAAAATAACAGTATGTACTGAGCTTTGCCAAACACTTTTTCGTCCCATAATGACCCCAAACTAAGTGTGTGTGCCAAATTAGATTACGTTCAGACTCTTTGGGAATGCATACACACCAGTTAGTAGCATTTGGATGTCGGCGGTAAAATAACACATCATTGTGTAACTTGTAATACTGAGTCAAAGGATGGTTGTGTTTTTCTACCAGTAATGTTATTATCTTATACCAGTGAGGATCAGATTTTTGTAATTCAGCCATGTTTCTGCACATATCAATATAATATTGGTGATACTGCTTGTCTTGCATTAAGAGAATCCTGTAGTCATTTATATTTTCTAAGTCACTGTTGGTATCATTCATACCTTGTGGAAGTCTAGACAAAGTGTCTGCAGTGGTGTTGTCCTTACCTCTTATGTACTTAATTTCAAAAGAGTAGTTCTGAAGTGTAACTGCCCATCGTGATAGTCTAGGATGTACAAGTTTACAAGTTAACAAAAATGTCAGGGCCTGGTGATCGGTGTAAATTACCGTATGTTTTCCAAATAAATAATAATTGAATTTCTTGAATGCCCATACTATGGAAAGTGTTTCTAACTCAGTAGTGGAGTATGTACGCTCACATTCAGTTAGAGTGCGACTCGCAAACCCAATAATTCTTATCTGTCCCTCCTCTTTATTCTTTACAACTTGAAATAAGCAACAGCCCAAGCCAGTACGTGAAGCGTCACAAGTCATACAAAAATCTAAATTGAAATCTGGATGGCTCAAAATGTTAGCATTCACTAAAGCATGTTTAATTGTATTAAAGTCATTCTGGCACTGTTCCGACCAGATCCAAACTTGATTCCTTCTGAGTAGATTTAGCAGATGTTTACTGTTCAAAAGTGGTTGTGGCAAAAAACGTCTGAAAAATGAACATAGCCCAAGGAATGATTTTAACTGCTTTTTAGTTCGAGGGCTAGGAAAGTTTCTGATAGCATCTAATTTACTGGGATCCGGACGTATGCCCTGTGAATTAATGATATGTCCTAAATACTTTATCTCACTGCAACCAAATTTTGATTTTCTTAGGTTGGCTGTGACTCCAGCTTGTGCAAATTTTTCTAAAATTCTTTGAAGTGTGTCAACGTGTTCATTCCAGGATTGTGTAGCTATCAGTATATCATCTACATAGTGTGTGACTGTCTCAACTAAATCGTCGCCAAGCACGGTATCCAGGGCTGTAATGAATACCCCAGAGCTGACATTCAGTCCGAAGGGTAGAACACAAAACTGATAGGTTCGCCCCCCGAACATAAATGCAGTATATTTCCGAGAATCAGGAGTGATACCCACCTGCCAAAACGAATTAGCGAGATCTATTGTGGAAAAATATTTTGCATCTAGAAATTTCTGTAATTGCTCTTCTAAATTTTCAGGTTTTGTGTGAACCGGTAAAATTATTTCATTAATAGCTCGTGCGTCTAACACTAACCTAATGCCTCCATTTGATTTTTTGACAACAAGTAGAGGACTACAATAAGGTGAGGTGGATGGTTCAATGACCTTCCAGTCTAACATTTGTTTTAATTCTTGCCACACAGCAGGTCGTTGAGATAACGGTACGTTATATATCTTATGGTAGAAGATCTTGTGAGGCTTAACTTCAATCTTGTACACATACGTGTTGATAACACCTAATCGTTTGGTAAAAACTTGTAAATATTTGGATAACACTTCCTGTAGTTTTATACGTTCATGTACACTGAGAGCTGTAGCTTCACTTATCTTATGATCAAGCAATGTTTTCAAGTCCATTAGCTCTCTGTCAGATGAGTGTGTTTGCATGTCTTGAATGTCTTTGTCAAGTACTAACTGTACCTTGTACCCTGTACAGTGTTTGTCATGCTTTAGAGTTCTCCTGTCCAAATCAATAATAATTACACTGCCTTTATCATTTAAAATACATTTACCTTTGGAGAAGTCTATAATGCAGTCCTTCTCGCTCATAATATCTATTCCTAATATGCAATTTGTCACAAGGTTTTGTACAACCAGGAATGGCCATTGTACGGTTCCATTACCTATTTTAACGTTTACAAAAACTTGCCTCGTAACCCTACATGACTTATTACCTAGTGCAGTAGTTATTTTACAGTTTTGGGCAGGAAACTCAGGCACAGGTTCCAATTCACACATCTTTTTATAAAAATTAAAAGATAAAACGCTCACAGCTGCACCTGTATCTAGGATAATAGTAGTTGGAATCCCACCTACTACACCAGTAGTGGATGCTAAAACAATTTCATTTGTGTTTAAACGACATTGTGTACTGTCTTGTAAAAGTTCATCTGATATATTGTTATTGTGGTTGTATCTTATAAATAAAACAGGTAGTTTTTGTTTAGAATTACTCGGCATATCATTATTCTGTTGTTCAAGTGTGGTGTCAAATAACTGATTAACATTGAAGCCGCCCCCCAAGGATTCTTCAGCCACGACCTGGGGCAAAGTAGTGACTGTTTCTAGTTTGTTGGATTATCATTTGTACTAGGTACTGACACAGATTGAGGTTGTGCATCAGGTGTCATTTCTATTATATTCACATTCGGATATTGCCTATTATGATCTCCAAACTTTTGCGGTTGTTGTTGCTGTTGCGCATTATAACTTACCTGTCGGTCGTAAGGTATGCTCCAATTTTGACCTGGTGACTGCTGTGGTAAAGCAGAGTTTGAATGAAAGTACTGATCGTTACGAGTCCAACCTTGATGCTGTCTTGGCTCGTAGTTATTATTATTTCTATTTCTGTTTGTGTTTTTGTTATTACCTTTGTATCCGTTGTTACCGTTGCAGTTATTACCGCGGTGCCTTTTGTATGGATTGCCGCATGAAATGTTATTACTGTTGTAACTATTGTTCGTATTGGAATACGCGTGTTGATTTTGATTTCCGTACTGAGACGGCATGTGAGTTTGCTGTTTTTGTTGTACCGCGTATCCAACTGTGGGCGCGCCAGAATTGTGTTGGCAAGCCTGCATGTTTTGCATACCACTAGTGTAAACATTGTGGCTGCTGTTTTGCCGCGCGAAGCGCTGATCTTCAAGTAACATGTCAACCGAATCTAAAGCTGTTAAAAAATAATCTGAATCGTCATCCGGGATATGTAGAAGTTTTTCCTTAATGTTGAAAGGCAATTTGGCCTTCAACGCTCGGAGTATATCACGTGTTGCGACTGGTTCGTCTAAAAAATGTCCCATGTTCAAGTATTTTTCAAAATATCTGCGTAAGTTACCATTTTTACTGTTAAAAGTTTCAGGTTCTAAAATTTGTCTCCTGAGTCGCTCCTGGACGGATTGCGACCAGAATTTGTTCAGAAAGGCACGCTCAAACTCACTGTACGTGGTACATACGTCAGCTTGACTGTATGCCCAGACAGCTGCATCGCCTTGGATGTAACCGACAATATATGAAATCTTTTTCCGGTCACTCCAAGTGCGTGGAAATGCGTTACTAAAAGATTTAAGAAAAATCACCGGATGAATGGTTCGTTTCTCTGGGATAAAAGCCTGAAATTGCCTGTGTTTTATTAAGCTTTCGTCTTCCTTTGCATTATGATATGGATTTGTTCCACTGTAATTACTGCTATGTCCAGCTGGCGAGTAATTACGATAATGTTGCTGTGGTTTACCATGATAATAGCTTGTGTTTGTGTTTGCACATCGTGGTATGTGTTGTAGTCGTGGTGTGTTTTGTTCTTGTGTGTTTGTCGTGTGCGGTATGTGTGTGTCATACTCGAATGTATATTGGTTCCTGAACTGAGCATTTTGACTGATATTTTCGTTACATTCAGACTGTGGTCGATCGGTGAATTGTCTCATGGGTGCAGTGACGGATTGTACTGCGTCACTGATCAGCTGTTTATTATTAGTAATGTATTGCGCTACGGAGTCGTGCACAATTGTTGGTAAATTTTCACGTAAGCATCTATCAAAATGTTTGTCTTTGTTGACTACCCAATCATGAAATTCTTTATTAATATTTTGAAAATGAGCTGTGGCATCAGATTGTAAGATGTCAGTCAGGTGTTGTTCAACATTGTCAAATTTATTCTGTACGTCAGTAATTCGTTTTTCAAGGTTGTCGTGTACTGAAGGATATGTTTGAATTTGTTCAGTAAGAGCTTCACACGTGACATTAAGGTTTTTTAATTGTTTCTGTAAAAGTGCTACGTCATTTGTAGTCTTTTCTTGTCTCGTATTAAGCTTGGAAAATTTCGTACTGAGTTCAGTCATCTGTTCGGTCAGTGTGGCGTCTATAAGTTCCACACGTTTACACAAAGTGTCATTACATGCCTTGATTGCTATGAGATCAGATTTAATTTCGTCATTTTGTGTCTTTAACTGTTCATTTTGTGTCTTTAAGGTTGCCATGTTTTCCGCGTTCTGCATCCTTAAGGTTGCCATATTTTCTGCGTTTTGTTTCATTAGCATTTGTAACATGTTGGCAATGTTTACTGTTTGCAAGGTCTCTGCCCCCGCCGCGTCATTAGACGTGACGTCATGTATTAACATGGGCTCTGACTGAGACTTTGAAATTTTTGTGGTGGACGGCCTATTGTCAAAATTTCCGTTGACACTTGCGTCAATATTTGATGTATCGTCACTACCGGTTGCTGTCGTAAAGTCATTTTCTAACATTTGTCTCTCGTCCGAGTCGGATTGCGTCTGAATAGTACGTCTTTGCTGTTCCATTTTTGCGTATTGTTTTCTAGTTATTACCATGCCACACGTGCTATATATTTCAAGAAATTAATGTTTGACACTGGTTTTAAAATAAAATGCAGTTGAGCATGAATCGGTCGTAGCAACAATGGCTGTCTGTTAATTTAAAAATATAAACTGAATTTGAGATTATTGGTAATGGCTGCTGGCCATGTTACATGATATCGTACAGAAGTCGGCCATATTGTACACTCGTGTATTGGTATTGTTGCATACGTTATTGTTTAAGGAAAAATACTGAGAATGGAATTTATCACTGAAACTGTTATGCGGAAAAGAAACACTACAGAATTTTACTGAAAAGCTAATACACTGAATTATACGTCTGGTCAAGCCTGCTAATGCAAAGATGCTGCGTCTTACCTTATTTTGCTGGAAGCTTCTTTGCGTCTTCCCGCAAAATTTTATAATTGGCAAATATCTTCTGATTTTTTTTTATTTCTCATATAGTCAAGTCCAGGACCAGAAGGTTGATTTTTCACATGAAACAAAGAGAACAATGTAACAAATGACAAAATAACAACGTCCTGTCACGGTCGCCAATATAAAATAAAATAAAATAAAATAAAATAAAATGAAATATTAATTATTTTTATCTGTCTGATTGGCTCTCCTATGAGTCGTCAGGTTTTGATTATTCGGTATCAGACGCTTGACAATGGCTTTTTCGTGAAGGCAATGTTACTCGTAGTTGACCGTGAAATAAAACTGAAATAATCGGACTTCGTAATTAAATCGTTTCCAAAGACTGCTGCGGTAGGTGCGGACTCATAATCTAAATCTCAATATTACAATAATTTGCCAGCCATGCCAAAACGTCGTACAGAGGTGATTGTCTACTAAACAAAAAATTACACAGTTAGTTAAATCAGATATATTCAATGAATAAGCCTACAGTTCATAATCCTACTTACTTTTATAAATATAAATTCTTTACAGAACCGAGTGCCTAGTATGGTTGCAACTCGCAGTAATTTTCTATAACATAAAATATGGCGGTGTGCCAGACAATAAACTAAAATACGTGCTTCTCGCACCACTTCAACGAGAGCTCTTCCTTTTTTTTTAATCAAACATACGACTAACGAAAATGTACTTTTGTTTTATCAGCGACACAGCGCTGCAGTTGTGTGCCATAGGCTTTATTTATTTGTCACTGATTATTTATTTAATTAATATCTCGCGTTTCCGAGGAAACTCACGCTCGGCATGCAAATGTGCCTTTATAAATTCAACCCACCGGAGACCAAGGAGTGTCTTATAACAACTTACCTTGCTGGGTTTTTAATTTTATATTAAGAAAATAAAAAGGATGGCATTGTTGGGCCTGTAAAACATTTTATTTTCGAAGTGCCAACTGACAGCGGCAACCACTAGTTATTCAATGTCTGTCCTATATGGTCTATTTACTGTTGTTGAGTGGGCTACAGTACTGCTTTGATCGTCACTGGAGGGGCACTTTTTGTACGTAGGCTTTCGCCTATACTGCCTCACTCACGATACAGCATGCAGCTAGTAAGGCAACTCATAAAACTGCTTAACCATGACAAATTTGTATAGCTTAGACGTATTTTAGTGTAATGTAATTGTATGTAGGATGGTTCGAAACTGAGGGTAAGTGTCCGAAACTAGTCACTATCACCGAATAAAAAAGATACTTCTTAATGCAGCTTATAACAGAACATTAACCATTTGTTTCAACTTTTATTCTAAACGATTACTGGTTTTTATCAGCGTGATATCGTATTCAGGCCAGTTACTTCATGATGACTGTTGATCACGGTGAGACGGAGGAGGAACCGCTCAGGGAAGGCGCGAAGACTTTAATGAAAATTTTAATAGTGATTTTTGAGCACATTGCTTCGATGGACTGTGTTTCAAAAAATTATAATGCTATCAGTCTGGTGTAAAAATTTGTAACAGCAACGATCAAATATCACTAGTCGAGACAACGTTTCGGTCACAAAGGAGCTTTGTTGGACGAAACAGGTGGAAGTTACGAGAAAACAGATCTGAGCTGTACGGGTTTATGTGGAACAAGATGGCGATCATATGATTTGTTGTCGAACAGATGTACAGCTGCAGTTGTCGCGACGGATTTTTATTTTTGAACAGCGTCATCTTCTCAGTTGTTTTTGTCAGCTTGCTCGCAGTTATAATCTCCCAAACCATTTATGAAATATGAGGAATGTAGTGGATATTTCATCTTGGTTATATCGCTGGTGCACGCGATCACAAGTAAATTTGCGACATAAGGTTAATTTTCGTGAGACTGGTGACAGAGATGTCCACCCAAGTCTAAAGAAAAATTCAGTAGTTTACTAAATTTCAAAAGCAGCTATAAATTACGCAGTATGCACCAAATGCAAATTTTTCATTGAAAAATTTTTCGCATTTCGCATAATGTGTAACTTCAAAAGCAAATGTAACAATAACTACATCCAGTAACGAAATGATGGGCCTGTCACAATGAAGATGACGTATGAAGCTTGTTGTTTTTATTGTAGTCTTCAGTCCAGAGACTGACTTGATGGACCTCTCCACGCTACTCTATCCTGTGCAAAATTCTTCATCTCCGAGTAACTACTGCAGCTTACATCCATCTGAATCTGATTACTGTATTCACGCCTTGGTCTCATGATTTTTACCCTCCGCGCTTCCATCCAGTGCTAAATTGATAATCCCTTGACGCCTCAGAACGTGTCCTACAAACCGATCCATTCTTCTAGGCCTCTTCTCAAAAATTCAATCCAGTACCTTCTCATTAGTTATGTGATCTAACCTTCAGCATTCTTCTGTAGCACTGCATTTCGAAAGTTTCTATTCTCTTCTTGTCTAAACTATTTATCGTCCATGTTTCAGTTCCATACATGGCTACACTCCATTACCAATACTTTCATGAAAGACTTTCTGATATTTAAATCTACACTCAATGTTACAAATTTCTCTTCTTCAGAAACGCTTTCCTCGCCATTGCCAGTCTACATTTTATATCCTCTCTACTTCGACCTTCACCACTTATTTTGCTCCCCAAATAGCACAACTCATCTGCTACTTTAATGGTCCCATTTCCTAATCTAATTCCCTCAGCATCACCCGATTTAATTCGACTACATTCCATTATCCTCGTTTTGCCTTTGTTGATGTTCAACTTATATCCTCCTCTCAGGACACTGTCCTTTCCATTCAACTGCTCCTCCAGGTCCTTTGCTGTCTCTGACAGAATTACAGTGTCGTCGGCAAACCTCAAAATTTTTATTTCTTGTCCGTGGATTTTAATTGCTACTCCAAACTTTTCTTTTGTTTTCTTTACTGCTTGCTCAGTATGTAGATTGAATAACGTCGGAGATGGGCTACAACCCCGTCTCCATTCCTTCTCAAGCACTGCTTTCCTTTTGTACCCCTCGGCTCTTATAATTGCCATCTGGTTTCTGTACAAAATGTAAATAGCCTTTCGTTCCCTGTATTTGCCCCTTCCATCCTCAGAATTTGAGAGTATTCCATTCAACATTGTCATAACCTTTCTCTATGTCTACAAATGCTATAAACGTAGATATGCCTTTCCTTAATCTAATTTCCATGATAAATCGCAGTGTGACTCTTCAAGCTTCCACGGCGGATGTGTTGCAAATAGTCTTCACGGGTTTGCCCCGGCGGCAAACCCGTGAAGACTATTTATAAATCGTAGTGCCAGTATTGCCTCACGTGTTCCAACATTTCTATAGAATTCAAAATGATCTGTCCAGAGGCTGGCTTCTACCGCTTTTTCCATTCGTCTGTAAAGAATTCGTGTTAGTATTTTCAGACGTGGCTTATTAAACTGATAGTTCGGTAATTTTCACACCTGTCAACATTTGCTTTTTTGGGATTGGGATTATTATATTCTTCTTGAAGTCTGAAGGTATTTCGCGTGTCTCATACATCTTGCTCATCAGACGGTAGAGTTTTGTCAGGGCTGACTCTCCCAAGGCTATAAGTAGTTCTAGTGGAATGTTGTCTACTCCCGGGGCCTTGTTTCGACTTAGGTCTTTCAGTGCTATGTAAAGCTATAAGTAACGCAAAAAAGATTTTCTTTCGACATATATTTTATGTAAAAACATGGAAAGACTGCAAGGAGTCACCTCGATTCTGTCCTTGCAGTGTGTATCCATCTGGCAGAAAGTGGGCGAAAAATGTCGGCGTCTCCTTCTGAGCAAAAGACTAAACTCCCCCAGGATTTAGTCCGAGAATTGAGCATTACGCATTGGCCGCCATTTCCTGTTCAGACTCTACATGCCGTGTCTCTGATTTTGCAGCTTGACAACTCGAAAAAACCGTTAGTCCCAGAAGCACGACATCCAGAGGTAACAATTTCTTCACGGCACCTGAACCCATCGCGCAAAATAAATTTTAGAAAATACAACGTCTATGTGAGGAAACCGTGAATGAAACGTGTGTCAAAATTTAAGGTCAACACATCGTGTCGCAGAGAAGTAATTGACAATCTTTGTTGGACTTTGGCTCTTTAGATGATGAAGGTATCATATGTAAACAACGGATAGTAACGGAAGAAAAAACAAACTTCAGTACCATTGTTTACAAAGGAGTAGGAAGTGTAACACAGAAAGCGATTGTATAATAATAAAGCATAAAAGTGTAAAGTACTTTTGTTTTGTCCAGTTCGGATTCACGAAAATAAGTCATCTCCCTTGCAGTCAGGAGACCATAACTTGACATCCAATACCAGCCAATGCAGACGATCTGGACGAGTATGAAGGCGGAAACAGCGACCAGACCATAGGCGCCCATGATGCCGAGCTTCAGGGAGATGTCATCTGGCAATGAACAATCGCACTGGCATTGTCAGCCTTCCTTCACAAAATCACATCGCACCGGCATGACGCCAAGGGCCTACATCCTATGCACTACCTATCCCAGCAATCACATTACTAATTACTGAGTCATGACTCTGTCCAATAAAAAAGGCCTTGCCGGCCGGGGTGGCAGAGCGGTTGTAGGCGCTACAGTCTGGAACCGCGCGACCGCTACGGTCGCAGGTTCGAAACCTGCCTCGGGCACGGATGTGTGTGATGTCTTTAGGTTAGTTAGGTTTAAGTAGTTCTAAGTTCTAGGGGACTGATGACCTCAGAAGTTAAGTCCCATACTGCTCAGAGCGATTGGAACCAAAAATGGGCTTGAGAATTCCGTGTTCATAATAAATATGCCACAATGAACATAATCCACCTTTAGGGTTCAAAACCTCAATCGTTAAAGTCAGAACCCTTGCAAGATGACTTTGTCGTCCGTCTGTCAGTTCGTCTCTTAAGCCACCTTTGTTTCAGGAACGGGTAGAGGTATCAGGCTTTTTATGTCAAATACTGAAGTCTAGGGTCTCTAGAAGGTGTAAAATATTTTAAGCTTCTAAATCAGTGTGATCAAAAGATAGTGACATTTTCGTCACAAGCTTGATTCTAGAAAACATTCATCAGAGTCTATAAACGAAATACTTATACTAATTCAATTCGTATGGAACCCCCACAGAGCAAGTCTTACTGACACTTCACTGTTTTTTTTTTCTTTCATTTAATTTGGAATGATAATGAATTGTTACAGCATTTTAGCGATCAGTGTGTGTGTGGGTGTGTGTGGTGTGGGAGGGGGGGGGGGGGGAGCTTTAATTCAATTTCCGTATCATTACCGTTGTGTCTTCTGTTTTCAGGAACAGTGCTTAAATAGCTTCTCGAGGAACACCGTCTACCATAAAGCCTATCTGAGAGTATCTTAACCCACTTTCAATTTTGTCTTCCATTACGTATGACGTACTCAGCTTCGTAGTACTTGAAGCTGCTGTCAGTAACAGAGGTGGGAAGCTTAGTGGAGAAAACGAGCATAAGAGTATGCTATAGTTGACCTATGGAAAGCCATTGTCACAATTTGTGTGTGAAGGTAAAATATGTCTTCACGGGAGATACCCATTTATAACTACAATCGTGTAACTTCAAATGCGTACAGTTCTTAGTCATTTGGGTAGCAGGCTGCTCGTAGGTAGGATTAACCAACATTTATAGACAATTTTAGTTAATAGGTTCAAGAAACTTGTAAATTCAGACCCTCCACTAAAACGTAACGGATACCATGTCTCAAACTTTCAGTGCTAATGATGGACGATACAGTATAAATGTAATCGTCGTGCATCCGAAGAAACCCACCTACTCACATTTAAAAACGTTACAAGTAATTGACACCTATAACGAAACTCATCTACTTAAGCATTGCTGCTAGGACAGTTATTCATCATACACTAAGATACACACTAAAATCACAAATATTTCATAACTTTAACATACGTATTTCAACAATAATGATAAGCTGTGACAATGCAATGTTAACAGCTGCTTTATCCATCCATACCGTTGTAAAGTAGAATGCGACACAAAGGTCTTTAGACACTTCATAAATTTTACTAGTAAATTTATCAGGTGTATTCTTTCCTACCTGTTTTTAATTTTGCAGTGACTCATCACGTCAGAGAAACCATTATCAGTAATCCAAAACCAATTGCCCAAAATTTAGTCTATACAAATTACGTGATTGCAGTTTTTACACATCAAATCCGATCTCTGTGATAGTAATAATACGGAGTATATCATTACCGGAACGTTACAATCTACGCACGCAGCTGTGTGTCTATGAATGTACCTCCCCCTAGTTGCATCTAGTCACCTAGTCACTCTTTTCTCATTTAGCGGTCAGATGTCCCCATCGCAAGTTCCGTCTATGCTACATTACATGACTACTGCTAATGGTGAGCGTGGCCACACTCTTCTTTCATCTTGTACGGTGCGATTTCTCGCGTCTGATTCTCACTAGCGCGCAGTATTATCAAACTAAAACCACTAAAAATTCTAATAATATACAGCGTGTAAATTTTAAGTTGACAAACCAGAATAACTCGAAAAATAAGCTTTACACGAAAAAAACTGTAGAATCCAAAGATGATTAATTTCCATGGAGACATCTGCTGATGCTAACTAAACTTAGCCCGCCACCCCAGCCTCCTGGGGGTGAGGCGGGAGGCAACTTTAAAATTTCACTTTTTGTTGCAGAATCAGGGTCTACACAAAGACTACGTACATTTTGTCTTAAACATTTGTTTTGATTCCTGGTAGGTGGCACTGTAATACAAAAATATTCTTGTTCTCATTTTTGCTTGAAAAATGGTTACGGATAAATAAAAAATACTTATTTAATTCGTAAATTTTGATTCGGTAAAACTAAAACTCTCCCTCTCTCCCCATAGGGTGGGGTTTGGGAGAGAGAAATTAGAGTTCCACAGATGTTGCTCCAAATATTAATTTCTTGCGCAAATTCGGATAAGTTTTGTTTGTGAAACTCTAATTCCTCTCCCTCGAACCCCACCCTATGGGGAGAGAGAGAGAGTTTCAGTTTTAGCGAATCAAAATTTACAAAGTAAATGAGTATTTTTTATTTATCCGTAACCATATTTCACGCAAAAATGAGAACATGGATTTTCTTGAATTAAAGCGCCAACTACGAAGAATCAAAACAAATGTCTAAGACAAAACGTACGTAATTTTTTATGTAGAATCTGATTCCGCAATAAAAAATGGTGGTTCCCATTTGAAATTTTAAAGTTGTCTCCCGCCCCATCCTCTTGGGGCTGGAGTGGCGGGCTAATTTTAGCACTATCAGATGCCCCCTCGAAATAATCAACTTTGGATTCTACACAGCCGGCCTGTGTGGCCGAGCGGATCTAGGAGCTTCAGTCTGGAACCGCGCGATCGCTACGACCGCAGGTTCGACTCCTGCCTCGGGCATGAATGTGTGTAATGTCCTTAGGTTAGTTAGGTTTATGTAGCAGTAAGTTCTAGAGCCATTTGATTCTACACATTTTTTCGTGTGAAGCTTATTTTTCTAGTTATTCTGATTTGTCAACTTAAAATTTACACCCTGTATACACACAAGTGATTGTTCTCAACCTTATAACCATTCATATTGTTATAATTTGTAACAACAATAGAAACAGTTAACCATCTCATTATAATGCTAATTATTATTTACTAACAAATAGAAAAAAATGCGAAATACATTGCCAGAAAAATTATAGACACCCTTTCAGAGGTTTCCAGTTCACTCAAGATTTATTGCTGTAGTAGTGAATATGGAGTACATGAAATGAGTACGTTGACAGAACAATAGCGCCAGCGGTTCTGATGTATTAGTTATAGACCCGTGCTGAGACACCCATATCAGTACGTGGTGTAGGATCCACGGGCAGCAACGCAGGCGCTGACGCTGGTTTCCAGTCGATCTTACAGACGGCGATTACTGCCCCGGGATAGGTTTTGCCACGCCTGCTCGACCTCTTCGGCAACGGCCTTGCCGCAGTGGCTACACCGGTTCCCGTGAGATCACATAAGTTAGGCGCTGTCGGGCGTGGTCGGCACTTGGATGGATGACCATCCAGGCCTCCATGTGCTGTTGCCATTTTTCTGGGTGCTCTCAGCCACGTGATACCAATTGAGGAGCTACTCGAGCGAATAGTAGTGGCTACGGTCAAGAATACCATCATGACGACCGGGAGAGCGGTGTGCTGACCCCACGCCCCTCCCATCCGCATCCTCCACCGAGGATGACACGGCGGTCGTATGGTCCCGGTGGGCCACTCGTGGCCTGAAGACGAAGTGAGTACTGCTCGACCTCTTCACTAGCTGTTGGTTGACGAGTCGCCCTAGTAACACCTAGTTCTGTACGAGTTGCTGGTCCATGAGTCGCACGAGTCATTTCTCATCCCATCACATCCCACACGTGCTCGGTTGGAGACAAGCCTGGACATCGTGCTGGCCAGAACAGTTACAGCACGTCTTGCAGTGCACAGTGAGTTTCACTGGCATTGTGTGGGAAAGCATTACCCTGTTGGAACAATACATCACCTTCGTGTAGCAAGTACGGGCCTAATAACATTCTGCACGTACCAAGCGCTGGTTACCGTCCCGTCCAGAAACGCGGAAGATGAACGAGAACTGTAGCTTATCGCGTGTTTGTTGGATGAGTGAACTCTAAGAGCCAGTACTCACCAGGTCTACGTCGCACGCACAAAGGACCGTCATCTGTGTGTAGACGGAATCCACCTCCATCGCTGAAGAAACAGCGCGCCGTTCTACCTTCCATGTGATGCTCTGACGGCACCAATCGAGTCCTGCACGTCGATGCTATGGCGTAAGTGGAAGACGTAGTAGATGTGTGCATGGACGTAGTAGCCGGTTCGCAACAGCTCGTGTTGACACGTCTGGGCTCACAAGACCTTCTATCTGTGCTGTGGTACCTGTTCGATCTGCCAATGCGCCCTTAGAATACGGTGATCCTGTTAGGTATCAGTGCTGCGCGGACGTACAGAGCCTCCTCTATAGTGTGAGAATGGTCTTCGGCCACTGATACCACTAACGTGCACAACTGACGCAAGTGTCCGGCTTGGGTGGCATTTCTCCGCAAGCACCACCGCGTCACTCGGAAGGTCACAATTTGATCCTTATAAACTCACTCCTTAGGCTGTAGAAAGAACGAATACGTCTCTGTGGCATGGGTGCCTGCTTGGTTAACGTTTGCACCGCACTGAGCGTTCTGGCTGTGAGTAGACGGAGATGGCGCTCTGGTAGTTATGAAACTACGCTATCTGTTGCCGGACAATGTTGAAACGATTATATCTAGCCGGCCGTTGTGACCGAGCGGTTCTAGGCTCTTCAGTCCGGAACCACGCTGTTGCTACGGTCGCAGGTTCGAATCCTGCCTAGGGCATGGCTGTGACTGACGCCCTTAGGTTAGTAAGGTTTAAGTAGTTCTAAGTCTAGGGGACTGATGACATCAGATGTTAAGTCCGATAGTGCTTAGAGCCATTTTTGATTATCTCTACTAACCCCCAGGTAATATATGCCGTCATCCCATCAAAACCAACTTCGTCTTTCCAGGTGTACAATTTTTTTTTCCGGTGTTGTGTTATACAAGTTCAAGAATGAGAAATTAAAAACAATACGCCAATTACAAAACGGAAAGAAAATAAAGACTTTTGTAGATCTTCTTATTGTGACATTTCCGCTGCCTTCTAAATGTTTGGCATTGTTATATGGGTTAAGGCAATGTTTATGGTAGCTGGTAGGGCGATGACCTGGCTAGCCCACCATTCTCCATGCGACGGAATATGTGTACTACATCTGCCTGCGTCTAGAGTAAAGCGACAGTCAAGCGTGAGAACGTTTTCTATATGTTTTCGAGGCTTGTATCTGAAGCGGGACGTGGGTACCAGCCCAGTATTCATCGTTTGAGATGTGGGAAGCCGCCTAAAAGGCACGTCCAGGCTGACCAGCTCACCAGCTCTCGTCGTTAATCGCCAGGTGGATTCTATCCGGACCTTCCCGTATCTCGGAAACGACTACAAAGCGCGCTCGGGTCTCCGGGTGGGTCATGTCTAGACGTTATGATATACAAGCCTTTTTACTTTGTTCGGATGCGTACCATTTACAAAAATGGCTCTGAGCACTATGGGACTTAACTTCTAAGGTCATCAGTCCACTAGAACTTAGAACTACTTAAACCTAACTAACCTAAGGACATCACACACATCCATGCCCGAGGCAGTATTCGAACCTGCGACCGTAGCGGTCACGCAGTTCCAGACTGAAGCACCTAGAACCGCACAGCCACACCGGCCGGCATACTATATTTACATTCGTTTCGAAATCTACTATGGTTGATTTAATACACGAGCTTGTATATCTCTTGCTTCGCTCTTTGGTTTGAGTTCCCGTGATGTTTCATCAGTGCCACACATTTGCACATTTGTTACATCGAAGTTCTGGGCAGAGACAAAATCTCCCATTTCATCTTCTTGCACTGTGTCCTCATTCTAATAACCTAATTGCTTCTCCACAACTAAGAATTTCTCCAACTAATGTTTCCGACTTCTTGTCATATTTCCTGCCTCAATTACCCAATTGCCTGAATCATGTTCTGAAAGTGTCCTCTCTAACGTTATAATTTCTTCCCTTAAACTATGTAATTCTATCTCATGATTTCGATGCTCCTTATCTAGCTTTATTTCTGAGTGACATATTTTCTTATTCATTTACAATATTTTTTTATGTTTTTACCGTATTTTGTTAATCTTAGTTCAAATGGTTCAAATGGCTCTGAGCACTATGCGACTCAACTGCTGAGGTCATCAGTCGCCCAGAACTTAGAACTAATTAAACCTAACTAACCTAAGGACAGCACACAACACCCAGCCATCACGAGGCAGAGAAAATCCCTGACCCCGCCGGGAATCGAACCCGGGAGGTAATCTTAGTATCTCGCCTGCTATCTATACCTGTACTTTTTGGTGTTCTTAAATTTTTAAGCAGTTTCTACTGCATTCACTACACCTCTTCCATTATCGCCCCTTCGGTTTTCCACGCAAGTTATACTTGAAGACTCATTAGTGCTTTTGTCATATATTTTCCCGTGATAGCATGAATCTTTTGTCCTTTAATTCGTCAGGGCTCCAATGATTCTACTGCTCCTTTCTTGACTTATTCAAATTCAACAGACCTTTCATTAGCAGTAAGTCATAGGCACTATTAATGTCACGACGACTACTTTTGCAGCTGTTAGCGTGGTCCATCCTCCACTGCTTCAGATTAGTCGATATAGATTCTTGAAGCATGTCATCCACCAAGCACAGGGTTTCTCGGTAAAGAATACTTGCAATGACTAATACGTGATCGTTAAAGAATTCTATTAATTATACTTCTGTATTAATTTCGGTAATGCCATCGTATCACATGAAATGCACATTTAAAAAGTCTTCATGAAGGTGGCATTATTCAAGTCACTCAAGAAAGAAAGCAACAGTAGATTATGATGAAAACAGTATGTCTTTCGAAACGTTTCGTTGGGAATCCACTAATGTACACATTCCTAATAGCTGAGTGAACTCACAGCGGGACGAAGTAATTTCACGACAATTATCCCAGTTATATGCTGCGTGTATTAGACACAGTGACTCACAGCTCATAATTTCGGGGTCAAACACATTTTGCGACTTCTTACGCAAACGCATTACTTGACTAAAAAGAAAGTCTACAAAGAGATATTACCATACCTCATAACATCTTTATTTTTATTTTTAGTCTTGGTCGCAGGACATAAATAGCAATTACCGCTTTCGGTGCCGACATAAAATCAACACGTCTGAGAAATACATGAAAATAAAATGCGGATGACAGGGTTGAAATTTTTCTCTTGATGCTCTAATTTTGTCACAGACATCGAACTTTGTCATAGTTTTTTTTCAGTTCCTTCATCAAGGCAGAAAGATGAACAAAGTTCAACCAGTGTGATACCTGCGGTTTAGTCCTCGTTGTCTTTCGTTACTCGTCATAACCTGTAAGACGAACAGTTCTTCAACAGCACAAATATCCGCGTACGTTGACCGGTGTAATCTTGTGGTATTAATGACATTGAGTGTAGAAATTACGGATCTATCTTTGCCTATTTTACGATGGATGTGACAAGTGTGTAACTCAGTTGCGTTTTAACAACGTTTTTGCTTGCTGGGAGGGGGAGTAAGGATACATACGTTCATTAGGAAGTGGTGGCACGAAGGTGACAGAAAAACACAAAAATTGTTATACATCTGCAGCGAAAATGCCCAATGAACGACTTGTAGGTCCTACCATGTAAAGCAACCTATGGGAAACAGCAGATACATCGACATCTACATGATTATTCACAATAAAGTGCCTGGCAGAGGGTTCAATGAGCCACCTTCAAACTGTCTCTGTATCGTTCCACTCTCGACCGTTACCCGGGAAAAATGAGCAGTTAAATTTTTCTGTACGAGCCCTGATTTCTCTTAATTTATCGTGATGATCATTTCTCGCTATGTAGGTGGGTGCCACAGAATGTTTTCGCAATTGTTTTAATGATTACCACTCCAGTTCACGTAGGATGTCTGGAACACCTGATGCGGATCCCACACCGCACAGCATTGCTCCTGAATAGGGTGGACAAGCGTGGCGTAAGCAGTCTCTTTAGTAGACGTGTTACACCTTCTAAGTGTTCTGCCAATGAATCGCAATCTTTGGTTTGCTCTACCCACAATATTACCTACGTGATCGTTCCAATTTAGGTTATTTGTAATTGTAATCCCTAAGTATTTAGCTGAATTTACAGCCTTCATATTTGTGTGACTTATCGAGTGATCGAAATTTGATAAAGGTGAGACTGTATTGTCGTTGATACAGGTTTATTCATAAGTACCTCTGGGATTTTATAATTCTGAGAAATCTAGAAAGCACACAGAAAAAAGGGCTGCATAGGGCAGCTCTTCTAGTTCATAACTAGCATTACGGGTACTTAGTATGGACACGCAACAGATTTCCAGCTCTTGCCGTATACGTCCCATCTCGTCATGGTCGATATCAGCGAACATATTAATTATCATTCCTTGTAACTCTTACAGATTAATTGCCAGTGGAGGCAGGAACACATCATTTTCGATATAACCACGTAAGTTTAAATCACATTAAGTCCGTTGACCACAGCAGGTACTGAAGAAAAGCACATTCAGTCTAACGCTGAGCAGTCATGAATGTCCGAAAGAAAGTGTGGTGGAGTATAATCTTGTCGCAGGTTTAAGTCTCCACTGCGTAAAGTTACTAGCTTATTTTTGGTATTCGAAGAGAGTGATGCGACTACCCGTGTGGTGGAGTATAATCTTGTCGCAGGTTTAAGTCTCCACTGTGTAAAGTTACTAGCTTATTTTTGGTATTCGAAGAGAGTGATGCGACTACCCGTTTTATTCGATAAGCCATACATCACACTTGTACATTGGACACTTTTTCAGACAGAAGGTTTTGGTAATCGACATGTTACGCCACAGAGGTTCTGAGAAAATCAATGTGATATTTGTTTGTCGGTAGTATAGTTGTTGCCTGTCCCTACGTTTGCTTGCGACACATCTCCCCGAAGACGAAAATAGAATTTCGAAAATCCTTTTTCGCTGTCATGTTTATATGTTGAGGTCTGCAGCGGATTTTCTACTCCAGCCAAATATGGCGACTAGAAAACAAATGTTAAAGTTTCTGATTTAGTCAGCACAATCGCGATTTCTCTTAAGTACTAGAGGTAGGGAGTTTCATACTCAGTCTAATATTTCTGCTGCTTCTACACTGTACAGCAAGACGACCCGTCCGTATTAGTGGAAAATTTTGAAAACAAGAAATAACATGTCAATCCAAGTACGTCACAAAACCGGTTGTGTGTTTACTTGTGGTGCAAAATCGGTAGCGAAGGTGGAAAAGTAGCAGCTAAAAATGGATTTCCAGAACCGATTTTTAAGCGTTTGCATGACCAACGAGAAACGGTATCGCAAAATCGTATTGCGAAATTCGGTTATGGGTGCCCCAAGCAAACATAGTTTTGGTAGCTTACGAGAGTATTGAGAAAATCTGGTACTGCTGAACAGTTTGGAGATAGCTAGAGCGCAGATATGAAAATGCAGAGGACGTTGATTTTGGAAAATATAGGTTTGTAAAGATTGATTTTAGGCATGTGAAGATACTTAGGTAATGCTGTCGCTGCATGAGTTATTCGCGCGTAATATTTGATGAGTTTCTGAAACACAAGTTTATAGCGTCATTTATCTTTATTAATGCGGGTCGCTTAGTTGGGCTGTCGAAGTGATATTAAACAAAATTTTCGGCTTACATGTCATGGACTCAGAGTTATATATTCGCTACTCCTTTAGCACCTCATTAACGAAATACATGTCAGAATTATATTTTTTTCATAAAAAGTGAGTATTGGAAAGCTTGTTGTAATAGATCAAAGCGAGTTTCACAATGCAGTCTGAAAATGCTAGTCGCTTCTATATCATTCAGTAAATTTAGTTCCTTTCACCGTCCCATTAGTAAAATTTAATTTTGTAAGCGTGTGTCACCGAATTGCACTTTGTGGAACACAGCTGTTCAAGCATAAACTACACTGAAGCGTCAAATAAACTGGTATAGGCATGCATATTCAAATACAGAGATATGTAAACAGGCGAAATGCGGCGCTGAGGTCGGCAACGCATATATAAGACAGTAAGTGTCTGTCGGAGATAGATCGGTTACTGCTGCTACAAGGTAGGTTATCAACATTTACGTGAGTTTGAATGTGGTGTTATAATTGGCACACGAGCGATTGGACACAGGATCTCCGAGGTTGCGATAAAGTGGGGATTTTCCAGTGCGAACATTTCGCGAGTGAACCGTAAATATCAGGAATCCGGTAAAACATCAAATAGACATCTCTACAGCCGGAAAAATATCCTGCGAGGACGGGACCAACGACGACTGAAGAGAATCGCTCAATGTGACAAGTGTAGCCCTTCCACAAATTTCTGCAGATCAAGAAACATCATCGATACTGATTTTCGGAGCCGAAGGCCCACTCATATATTCTTGATGACTGCACGACACAAAGCTTAACGCCATCCATGGACCCGTCAATACCAAAATTGGACAATTGATAACTGGAAACATGTCTGCTCGAACGAGTCTCGTTTCAAATTGTATTGAGCGGATGGACGTGTAAGGGCATGGAGACAACTTCATGAATCCATGGACCGTGCATGTCAGCAGGGCTGTTCAAGCTGGTGGAGGCTCTGTAATGGTGTTGGGCGTGTGCAGTTGGAGTGATACGGGAACCCTGACACGTCTGGATATGACTCCGTCAGGTGACACGTGCATAATAATCCTGTCTGATCATCTGCATCCATCCAAGTCCAATGTGCATTCCGACGGACACTTCCAGTAGGACAATGTGACACCCAAAATGTTCAGAATTGCTACAGAGTGGCTGCAGAAACACTGCCCTGAGTTGAAACACTTCCGCTGGCCACCAGACTCCTCAGACATACTGTTGAGCATATCTGGGATGCCTTTGCAATGTGCTGTTCAGAAGAGATCTCCACCCTATCGTACTCCTTCGGATTTATGGACAGCCCCGCAGGATTTATGGTGTCCGTTCCCTCCAGCACTACTTCAGACACTAGTCGAGTCCATCGCACTTCTGCCTGCTCACGGGGGCCGTACACGATATTAGGTAGTTGTACCATTTTCTTTGGCCGGCCGGAGTGGCGTGCGGTCCTACGCGCTACAGTCTGGAGCCGAGCGACCGCTACGGTCGCAGGTTCGAATCCTGTCTCGGGAATGGATGTGTGTGATATCCTTAGGTTAGTTAGGTTTAATTACCTCTAAGTTCTAGGCGACTGATGACCTCAGAAGTTAAGTCGCTTAGTGCCCGGAGCCGTTTGAACCATTTTCAACTATTTTCATTGGCTCCTCATTGTATGATGTGCTCAGCATAGTTGCTTTATACTCCATTGGACTTTGAGGAGGTCTTCTTCAGGTGGTTTGCTGTCGCGCTGTGTATAAAACTCTTACGTAACATATGGTCGTATATATGAAATAACGGTATATGTTTTCTTGCTACTTAATGATACTGACTTTTTCGCGGAAGATCGACATGGAAGTTTGAAATATTAAAGACGTGTTAGCGATGCACCCAGTTTCCTAGGGCGGAATAAATTAGATTTACATAATTACGCACATTTAACATTTTCTTTTTAAGAACTTGACTAACACCCTTGCATTAAGAAGCCAAAATTTTTTTCTCAGATAATTAGAATATTTAAGTACAGAATTCAATACGATTTCTTATTAGCTCTTACATTTGACAGATATGGTTTTCACAAGTCACGAAAACGTGAAACTATGATCAACTCAAGCTTTTGTGATAAAGGTGATCTCTGTAGTCTCCGACAAACGTTATACTAAAGTTAATGGTCACTGTAGTTTCCCTCGAAACATACATTCTGCACCTTGATATTTTATATTTTTTCCAATCCATATGTGCAATGCCGTAAAGCATTTGTCATCGTGACAATGATACTGTACCAGGTATTGTTTCTGTTGGAGGAGGTATGCCCTTTCATTCCTCTGATTGGCTGAACCAAACCATTATGTACAGTAACATCCACTTATCGACATTATTCACTTACGAAATATATTAAGAAATTTATAAAACGGGTGTTACGTTTTCTGTTCACCTCGAAACATTCGTTGCACAGTTTGGCACCTCTTACATCACGGTGGAAGAGGCCACAACTGCTCTGAAGTAACGACTCTCAAAGTGCTGCACAAGCAAGATGTTAGACACATTTTATGTTAGCCCGGAATAACACCTTAAGTACACACTTTCACTCTGCCCACTTGCACGGCGAAGACGCAGATAAACGCCTGTTGCTGTCGAAAGAGGCTGCTCATTGTTATGCCTTGTTTATTCGTTCCACTGGACAGGTATATATGAAAGACTCGTATATCTTCGATCCGCACAGTAACATTTGCCAGATTCTGCTCGCTCGGTTAAAAGCGTGACAGGGGTTCATTGCCAGCGCGGGAATCTGGTGCTTTTGGAGTTGCCTAATGTAACGGTTGAGGTCTTCAATAGCGAGAGGCGGGAGAGACCCCTTGTCCTGGCTCAGAAACTCTTTATGCTGCGTCCGAGCGACTGTGGCTGCGAACCCCTGACCCCGGTAACCGCAGCGGAACAAGACCTGCCGCTTCCAGTGACGTATAGCTGCCCCAAGCGGATGAGCTCCATTTCGGCACTATTCTGCACAGCCCCTGTGGTAAGATGTCAAAGCCAACGCTGGAGTGCTAGGGGACCTTGTACGAAGCACTTACGCTGGACGAAGGTAGAAGCAACTGTTTTAATACATTCCACATGCATGCTTCAGAACAGTCTGCAGATGCTTGCGTTAGCCTAACCTGTTTAGGTTCAAAATGGCTCTGAGCACTACGGCGCTTAACTTCTGAGGTCATCAGTCCCATAGAACTCAGAACTAGTTAAACCTAACTAACCTAAGGACATCATACGCATCCATGCCCGAGGCACGATTCGAACCTGCGACCGTAGCGGTCGCGCGGTTCCAGACTGCAGCGCCTAGAACCTCTCGGCCACTTCGGTCGGCACCTGTGTAGGTCTGTAAACGGAACAGAAGAGTGGGAGATAAATCTGATGCAACTGCACATTTTTCAAATAATTTTAATTTTTGTATGTGTTAATAACAAAATAGTGTTTGGCTGTTTTAAGTCATGTTAATGCCCTTTGTTTTTTTGTTCTTTAAAGAGGAGGACATAACCAATTCAGGTCCTTTGATTGCCATTTTTCCAGTACTCCGTCATCTTCTCACACCTCCCCCCGCCCCCCCCCCCCTCTCCTACTCTCTGTTCTTCTCTTTGCTCCTGATTTATTTTTATCTGGCTTAAAACCTGCTTTAAAACATTCTAATAAAAGATTCGTTCTTTTATATACGATTCTTTCACATTACTCTTTCTTAGCACTTTTCTTATATCGATAAACTATGCTACCGTTAACTTCCTTTTTCCAGAATTCACGAATATTCCTTTCGTTAGCTTGTTTCAAAAATGGTTCAAATGGCTCTGAGCACTTTGGGACTTCAAACGGCTGAGGTCATCAGTCCCCTAGAACTTAGAACTACTTAACCTAACTAACCTAAGGACATCACACACATCCATGCCCGAGGCAGGATTCGAACCTGCGACCGTAGCGGTCGCGCGGTTCCAGACTGTAGCGCCTAGAACCGTTAGGCCACCCCGCCGACTGTAGAGATGTCCAAAGAAGATTAAACTTCACATCTCTTCAGTAGTTCTCATTTTCCAGCCACTTGTATTTTGTATTGCAAACATTATTTTTTCTACTAATTCATTTTTCCTGTACATTCTGTTCAGCTTGCAGTTCATTATTAAGCATTGACATATATATGAACATTCTGGTCGTACCACAGCAGTATAGTAAATTGGTTTTATATTAACAGAAATATATAACTTGTTTTATATAATTGTGGTAAATAATGTTCTCCTTCCGTTTTACTAAACCTTACACCTATTGCAAATTTAGTCCAGTCTGCTGCGTGGTTTCTCGAAGGTATTTAAATTTGCGAAGTTGCTCTAATTGATTATTTGTGTTTTTTGTATTTGGTGTACTTTTTTATATTGGTAATTAGTTTAGCTTTCTTAGCTGAGTCTGTAAGACGAATTCTATAGCGTTTATTTTCGAGAACGTTTATTAGAGTAATTGGTTCTGAAAGTTTTCTGAAAACATTGTAAAGTAATATGACAAACCTTGGGATTTTAAAAAATTTGATCCCCTTCACAGAATTATTGGTGCATTTTGTTGATTTTGTAGCTTCAAATGTCAGATACATACAACTGTATCTAAAAAATAAAAGATCATAAATTGTTGCCTTGTCTAACACGAATTTTTGTTTCTAATGGCAGAGATTCGTCCCATAAATTTCGCCTTAGCTACAGTTTTTCTAGAATTTCATGAATTGTTTACTAATCTTATTAGATCACTAAGTTCTATAATTATTTTATCTACTGCTTCTCTGTTTAGGGAAGCAAATGCTTTCTTGAATCCTTTAGACGGAAGTATTTAAAATGGAAAGAAACGTACTAATTAATTTTTTCGAAATGGTAAAGTGATTGGGAAGAATACGTACTAAGTAGTATCAATATTTTCCTAAAAATTCACTTTTCCGTTCACTATTTACGACTGCTATTTTTCTGATAAAAGATGACAATCATTGGGAGCTATAGCTCAAATTTCATGGACTTCGTCATGGTTTTAATAGCTTTAATTTCTTCGCTTTCTCGTGGACCAACTGGCTTTCCTGAATTAAAATTCTAATTTTAAGAATTTTATGAAGAAGAGGCTTTCCACCTGTTTTAAGACAGACACAAAAGAGGAAGAAAGTAAGATAAAAGGCTTCGGAAAAGTAGCTGAGTGGTAGGATAAAGGGTAAAATGTTAAAGTTTCGTGAATGGTAATCAGAGAATATTATAGTCCAAAGGGATTTTGTTTGTACATTCAGTCTCATGTGACGAAATATTCTTGTAAATTTAAGATATATTTTGGTGCATTACCACTAGTTGAAAATTTGAAGCTGTTGGAGGAGTTAAAAACAAAATATATTACTAGAAGTGTTAAATTTGAAATGAGTTGCATTTATATAGAAATACGAAACGTACTCATTGCAGCCAATCTATTATTATCGAAACGTCTCTAACTTTAACGTAATAATTTATTATTCGCTATAAAGTCCGAACGTTATTTAAAAATATAGTATAAGTTTCTCTGTGCATGCCTAAGTGTAGTTTCTGAACACAGTAATGTTGCTATGCTGCTATGAGAATGAGCACAGAACTTTCATAAAGGAGCCACTATACTAACAAAGCCATAAGGACAGCTGCGTCTTTGTTCTCAAAGGCATACTGGCTATCGCAGAGCGCTATATTTATGTACAGTGAGAGAAGCCTTACTCGATTAAAACCATGTACTTATCCACAAGAATCATACGACATGTTGATGCTCTATAAAGAAGAACATACTCTCGGGTTCCATGGGAGCAGTGGCCTGTTCACCCAATAATCATTCTGTACAGTTACGTGTGTTTGTCACACATATGACCGTTTTACGTTAAAATTAGTAATCCAAATTCCTTTTCACCTCGATCCTAAATTGGTGGGATTGCTCAAATTTCGATACTTCTTAATGATAATCTCCTGGTGCTATCATACTTCTACCAGCCGAAATTTCATCCATAAACCGTCTCAGTCGTCAGCTCTGTTTCTTACCACCATCATCTTTTCCAATCAGAATTGTGAATTTGGATGAAACACAAAGATTATAGGTAACGATATTGTTTCTCCTAGCAGTGAATTCTGAAGACTCCTTGTTACTTCTACATTTCGCGGCAATTCTTCATTTTACCCGTCTATGGTATATTCAGCACTATACTCCACGATCACCCTTTATATCAGACATATTCCATAGACGGGCATCAGTTGTGTTTTTTTTTTAATTTTTTTTTATTAGCGGTTCTTTTGACAGGGGTATTCTATCTTTAACATCCATTTTACTTCTACCGTTCGCTGTGATATAACACCCGAGTTTCCTGTGCCAGCCTTCATTTTGCACTTCTTGTCTGTGATTATATACATTTGGTGAAGAACCTTTATAAATCGTTCTCAGTTCGGCCCAATAAGGCAATATCGTCTACAAAACTGATCGTTGTGAACCATTCAGCTTGATGTGTTACACCATTACAACCGTCTCTGAGAATTCATTCACTGTATTCTTTATGCACAAATTAAATAAAGGAATCCAATTTTTCTTAAGAGAAGGAAGAAGGAATAGAGTTTAACATCTCGTCGATATTGTCGTCAGTATGGCTGGGAAAATGTATTGTGCCCTTTCAAAGGATCTATCCAGGCATATCCCAATTTTTTTGAGAAAAAATTGCAATGAAGTATCACGCTTAAATTCTAGTACAAGGAGCGAAGTCTGCAAAACAGTTTCTGTCGTTATCCTCCTCTGTTTTTCTGTAGCATATATGCCAATTGTACTTTATTTTTTTCCTGTCTGAGACAGTTAAATAAACTTGTTGTGCCTGATTGCAAAGTGCATTGCACATCATATGCTTTCGTTTCAGCAAGCCCCCAGTGTGTTCCAGTATCTGATGGAAGTGAGCTATGACAGTCTCAGCACGGCTTCAAGAAATAAACTTAATTTCTGCTTGTCTTTAGTAATTTTGAACAGAATATGTTTAGAGTGTGCTATAATATGCTAATACACTCTACGCTGTCGCGTAAGTGATTATTTCCTCTGTGACGATATATTTTTTCGGCCAGTTGAGGAGCTGTTTGATCAACAAAAAGTGGCTCCTGTCATGAACGCTGAAAATGCCGGTGTGCCGACCACATGCCCATCCATATCAACATACAGTTAAGCGTTTCGGCTGATCACACGGCTGCCGGTCGGTTCCATTGGGACTTCTGGGGCTTGTGCGTGTGTGTGTGTGTGTGTGTGTGTGTGTGTGTGTGTGTGTGTGTGTGTGTGTGTGTTTGTGTGTGAATGTGTGTGTATGTGTGTTTGATACAATTTTTTTGATTGTAACATTGAGCCAACATTCGTCAGACATCGACATACTCGCATGAGAAAATGCAGGAGGAGGAAAAGATTGAGGTGGAAGAAGAATGTGACACAAAAGAGGATGCAGTTTCAACGAATGTACACCCCAGAAAACTAAAACGTACGCCATCATCAACTGCAATGCATCTATCTATCTGATATGAACAAACGCAGAAAAAGCAAGCATTAAAGGGCTTGATAGTTTTGCAGTGTACTAAATGGGAAATATATGTCCGCTTGCATAAAAAAGGAACTGCGTCTTCTAAAAAAACTAGCTTAGTACGTGGCGCCTTACACAAATGCCCTCGAGTAGTTGCAGAAGGATTTGTACTTTCATTCACCATATTTTTGTATAGTCCGGATAACACTTACTGAATGCCACCACATCTCCATTTGCTGGACAAATAGTTGTGTTTTTTATTTTTATTCATTGATTTATTTATTTTGTACACAG